>NW_003308439.1:2038-2862 GCF_000143455.1 Volvox carteri f. nagariensis | reverse complement strand
ACAGCCTCCCCACCAAGATTGGTGAAGACAACGACGGGTCAAGCTCTTTCCCCGAAGGGGATGAGCCACAAGTATAGTGAAGCGTGTGCTTGGTTTTTGTCGTTTTATAGGGCTCCGCCCGAAACTCACAGAGCTTATACGGTTGGTTCTCCCCTTTGGGCTCCCCTAAAGGAACACAAGGCACTACCTGGTAGTGCCTTTGGCCTTTGCTTGTTGTCCCCCTTCTTCCCCTTTAGTTCCCCTTTAGGGGAAGACGTACATCCCCTAAAGGGGAACTAAAGGGGAAGAATAGCTAGGGGCCCTGTAGCTTATTAACTACCTTAAGCTACAAAACGCACAGCGCGTAAGCGTTGTTAGGTGATTAAACTCGCGTTTTCTACCCTCGTTGTGGTTAGGGCTTCGCCCCTAACGTCGTTTAGAGCTTAGTTAGATTAAGTCCGTTAAACGTGACACCGTGTGCTTGGTGGCTCTATAATATTTAGCTTAACAAACTACGTTTCCTTTCGGGAATATGGTTTAATATAGTTAAATAATATTAAGATAAAGCTACAAACTCACTGTGAGATTTATTCAAATAACTTTACTGATTTTTAGATAAAGCTACGTACATAAGGAGTACGTTAAAAAATAAAAAGCTAAGTAGTACCTTGTTACATAGTTAGTACGTGCTATGCACCGGTTTACTGGTTTCTAGTGTAGTGATGTAACCTTCAAGATCCTGTGGAACGTATCTTANAACCGACCTTATGTAATANAGCTACTAAGGTGCAAAGCCCTGCGCTAAATTAGTTTATGGCCAATATCAGGCAACCTAGCATGTGGCA
>NW_003308439.1:0-1988 GCF_000143455.1 Volvox carteri f. nagariensis | reverse complement strand
GTTTAATTAAGTTTATGTATGTTATGCTNTGCGCAACTTTGTAATTTGACTTTACTCTGAACAAGGTGCTGTATACGTTGCACTACCAAAAACGCGACCGTTTGCTTGCACACAACTGCCTCTTCGCCAGACGCTTCCTCTTCCCGCGGCAGTTTCACGAGCCCAGTGTTGCAAGCTACGACGTATGCTTTCATATCTTTTCATATCTTATTCGGCTCAGGCTAAGCAGCCAGCCAAAAGTCCGAGATGCATGCCGCTTGTGACTGCGGCCAACATGCCCTGATGAGCGGCCTTTCGCCGAAAAAATTACATACACTTTTACAGGCGCATTTTGAGAATTGAACGCGCGCATCCGCACGATAAATTTCGCGCCTGGCTCTTGGGGCGTCATGTACGGACCTTTTATTCGCGAAGTACGACCGGACACATTTGTGCGAGAGGCTGCTTAAATAGACGACTAGAAATAGGGGGTTCCTTGTGAAGCAGCTGCCCGCGTTTCCTAAGCACGTATGGTGTTGGATTGTAAGGTGCCCAAGTACGTTTGCGAGGAAGAGAATGTGGCCAGGCTGGAGAGGAAAGTGCAGTGGCATATTGGAATGTGAGATTAGCGTAAGCGAGTTACAGGGCGTTTGGCGCACGTTTGGCGCACCGTAGCATCAGTCCTCAGTTCACTTCTTGGAACGAACATCAGCATAGGTCCAAGCCCTCTCGCTTGGAGGGATATGCAAACAAACATCCTGATAAGGGTAAACTCGCACGCTAGCGAGCATTCAACCGAGCACATGCATGCTTAGTTGAATGGTGAGATGCGACCCCCCCTTCATTTCGTGCTCGGCAAGCCTGCCACCGCGTACCGGATATGTTGGCGATGTTACAGAGACGCTGCACCTTTGTTTCTGTGCGCAATGCGTACGATGCTCGACCCCGCCGACCAAAACTACACGTGCCCAACTGAAGACATTCCCGGTGGTTGTGCAGCAGCTCTTGAGGCTGTTGCTGGCTGAAATCCATCCTGAGCTGTTGCAACACGGCTAACGCGGGCACATCCCTATGCACAGCAAATAGCTGTTCCAAGCCAACAGCGGCGTCCATGTCACCGACAAGGCTCTAAACGTCTTATCTGTTCTTATGTTTAATTAAGTTTATGTATGTTATACTTTGCGCAACTTTGTAATTTGACTTTACTCTGAACAAGGTGCTGTATACGTTGCACTACCAAAAACGCGACCGTTTGCTTGCACACAACTGCCTCTTCGCCAGACGCTTCCTCTTCCCGCGGCAGTTTCACGAGCCCAGTCTTGCAAGCTACGACGTAGGCTTTCGGTGCTTTCAGTTACTGCAAAGCAGCCACGCAATAGTCCAGCCTGCATGCCGCGTGCGGCTGTGGCCAACATGCCCACCTGCGCAACGCGCTGGCACACCTCGGCCTTTTCCGCCAAGAAAATTTATATACACTTCTACAGGCGCATTTTGCGAATCGCACGCGCGCATCCGCGCGGTGAAATTCGCTCCTGGCTTTTTGGACGATGTACGTCCCGTTTATTCGGCAGAGTACGACCGGACACATTTGTGCGAGGGGCTGCTTAAAAAATCAAGGATATGTCAGTCATTACTGTAGTTAGTGGAATGCTCATAACACAAAACGGTAAGGACGTCGTCTCGCATGGAGTTCAAAGGGCGAGAAAGAGCCTGGGCGAGCATGTATTAAGGAGACGAGGCTAGCAACCACGACAATTTTAACACAACAGGTAGAGGAATGTGAAGATGTATCGTTGTGTATGCGAGAGCGCAACAAATGCGCGCTGACCGGGCTAGGCCGGGCTGAAAACATCTACCGTACAGCGAACATTCGCTGCAGGACAGCTGCGCACCACAAAGCCCGACACCAAAAAACTGCTAGGAATGATAGTGAAGGCGTATGACATTCTAGTTACAACGTCTTTTCATGCTGCATCGTTAGTGTTACTAACGCACTTGCAAAGCTCTAA
>NW_003308438.1:1182-2846 GCF_000143455.1 Volvox carteri f. nagariensis | reverse complement strand
GGACGTGCCCGCGGTGAAGCGTCTCTGTAACATCGCCAACATATCCGGTACGCGGTGGCAGGCTTGCCGAGCACGAAATGAAGGGGGGGTCGCATCTCACCATTCAACTAAGCATGCATATGCTCAGTTGAATGCTCGGTAGCGTGCGAGTTTACCCCTATCAGGATGTTTGTTTGCATATCCCTCCAAGCGAGAGGGCTTGGACCTATGCTGATGTTCGTTCCAAAAAGTGAACTGAGGACTGATGCTACGGTGAAAGGTATGCACGTAAATTCGCTTACGCTAATCTCACATTCCAATATGCCACTGCACTTTCCTCTCCAGCCTGGCCACATTCTCTTCCTCGCAAACGTACTTGGGCACCTTACAATCCAACACCATACGTGCTTTGGAAACGCGGGCAGCTGCTTCACAAGGACCCCCCTATTTTGGTTTGCTTGAAAGGTGCTACTTCAATGTCAGGCCTCACAACGGCGAGAAGAGTGCGCTTCCTGCCCATATTTTATACTCATACGATGCCTAATGCCCAAAGCAATTCAGAACTGGTAATATTAGCTTCGAGATCGCATCAAAAAATGTGCATCGCCCTTTGTACAGCCTTAATCCCCGCGCTAATCCCAGGCCTTAAGAATTGCCAGGGATTAGCCGGGGATTAGCCGGGAATAGCGGGACCTTAATCCCTGGCCTTAATCCGCACTGGAAATGCACCCTTAGAATATCTTTAAGCTATTAAAGCTTAATCACAGTAACGGTACGGTCCCGTATTTACGAACCATACTCGTTAACTGTACTAACTCACTTTCTGGTACGCTATCACAACCTAGCGTACGACACCAAGACTCCAGGAATGGAGATGGCGGCAGGTGGGCCGCATTTAAGCCATCCTGGTGAAGTGCTTCGGCCAGACACTTTCATATCACTATACCAGTGTTCGGATGTTCAAGACTCCGCTGTCACTGTTCTCGACGTATGTCTTCGAATCCCGACTTCCCTTGTCTCTTCTCGCGCCTAACGCTGGGTCGCCAATCGTGGACGAGACCCTCCACTTCCGCTAAAACAGCGAAGGTAAGAGACGGCTGTTACACCGCGTGGGAGTGTTGTAGAACTAAGTTTGTGGCGGTCAGCTCTCTGGACGAACTGGTTTTGGTACCGTGCGATCTGCACGGCATCTCTGGGCTCTTGCCTTTATTAGTGCTTGCGCTTGTCTGCTTATTTTGTAACACAATGATGTGCTAAGGTTGTATGCAATACGTGCTAAGCAATGGCATAGTTACCAATTCACAACACCTTCCACATCTATATACTTTTCGTACGCGGTCAGCTGCTTCACCAGGACCCCAGTGTTTTAGATAGATTCCTGCGACGGCCAGCGTACTGTACCGCGCTCTTCACGATTGATCACGTACATACTACACCGCCGCGGAGCACTAGAGCCGGAGTCTTAGGTCAGGTCAAGCCTGGGCTAGCACAACCAACTCACCAGCTCCAGCCGCGCTCCCCATGCCGAGGCCAGCCGCCGAGGCTGCACGACATGAGAGCAATTGAGGGGACACGTCGAGATGAGATCTTGGTGCGGGGTTGCTGGGTGCGTGTGAGTGAACTCCTTTCCAGATTTGAACCCGCACCACTCTTACCTTTCACGCACCTCATGAAACTCACAATTG
>NW_003308438.1:0-697 GCF_000143455.1 Volvox carteri f. nagariensis | reverse complement strand
TTCGGCCTTCTTTCTGNCTGACTACTGCTCGTCCGTGCGTTGCGATGTTGGGTGAACGCCTTGTAACCCTTCAACTACACTCACAATATACCGCTGCACTATTCTCTCCACTCCTGCCACATCATGTTTCACCGACATACTTCGGCATCTTCCGCATCTATATACTTTAGTACGTGGTCAGCTGCTTCACCAGGACCCCGGTGTTTGATTGATGCATATTAATGATACAGTGCTTGGTTAAGCAGCCTCTCGCACAATTGTGTCCGGTCGTACTGTGCCGAATAAACGGTCCGTACAAGACGGCCCAAAGCCAGGAGCGAACTTTACCGCGCGGATGCGCGCGTGCGATTCGCAAAATGCGCGTGTACAAGTGTATGAAATTTATTTGGGCGAAAGGCCGCGGTGTGTCAGCGCGGTGCGCAGGAGGGCATGTTGGCCACAGTCGCACGCGGCATGCAGGCCGGAAATGTGGGTAGCTGCTTAGCCGTAACTGAAAGAACTGAAAGCATACGACGTAGCTTGCAAGACTAGGCTCATAAAACGGCCGCGGGAAGAGGTATGCTCGGTAGCGTGCGAGTTTACCTATCATGATGTTTGTTTGCATATCCCTCCAAGCGAGAGGGCTTGGACCTATGCTGATGTTCGTTACAAGAAGTGAACTGAGGACTGATGCTACACGTCATGTACGCGTGCTAGC
>NW_003308437.1:0-2837 GCF_000143455.1 Volvox carteri f. nagariensis | reverse complement strand
TCGGCCAAAGCAATACAACGCGTCTTGCACCGGGCACTCGCAGCGGTTCCAAGCCTAGACCTTGGCACGGATCGACAACGCACCTTGGTCTATGCCAGGTTGGGAGATGACATGATCTTTTACCAGACCTAGGGCCTCAAGCAACCCTTTCTCTGATATTGCTCACCTGCTCTGGCAGCTTGGCTACGTTGGCCAGCAGCTGCTTCAGCTGCTCCTCCATCGCCTTGACCTGGTCGCCCAGCTGCCGGTTGCGGGCGGTAATGGCGCCAGTCGCCGCCGCCAGCTCCGCAGCCGCGGCTGCCACCGACTTGGCCGCCTGTGACGTCGCTGCCGATGGCGCCGCTCCTGCCTTGGTATCCACCTTGCCTGCATTCGCGCTGGCACCACTGGAACCTCCACCTGCCGCTGTTCCCGACCCAATTGTCCCTACCACCTCTGCTGGGCGGTTCTGCAGCTCCTGGATGCGCCTATCCAGCTCTGCCAGGGCTGCGGGAAGTGACGCGGCCATGCGGGACAAGTCATCCGAGGCGGATGGGCCACCTACGGCGGCTGATGAGCTACTGGCATTGCCACCACCGCTGCCATCATATCCAGCGGCCTTCTTACCGCCCGGTCCAGCCTTCCCAACTCCAGGTCTAGCCGCGACCTTGGGATCTGCTGTTGCCGCTCCCGTTGGTGAGGACAGCGAGCCCTCCGCATTCGCGGCTTCGCTTTCTTCTTCGGCCTCCGCCGGTGGGGCGGACGCGACTGCCGCTGCAGCGGCGGCCGCCGCCGCCGACGCTGCGGCAGCGGCGGCTGCAACTTCAACTTCCATCTGCTCTGCTCGCTGCGCCGCGGCCTCTGCCGCTGCCCGGGCAGCTGCAGCATCGTCTTGTAGCGCCATCACGAGATCCTGGAGCTGCTTCAGCTTCTCCCGGTCCTCCGCTGCTGCGGCGGCGAGGGCGGCCACATCTTCACTGCCGCCCGCACCCAGGCCGCCCCGGCCCGGGCGGGCTGCATTCTTGAGGATCTGTCCCAGGGCCGCTTGGATGGCGTTGATGTCGCCGCGGATAGCCGCCAGAAGCGCGTCACGAGCATCCTTGGCCGCAGCGGCCTTCTGCTGCTCGATAGGAGAGCCGCTGCCTATGGGACCATTATTGGCGCCTGCCACGCCGTTGGCGCCGGCAGCACCGGCTACACCTCTCGCACCCGTAGCTCCTGTCGCACCCACCGCACCTGCTGCGCCGACTGCACCTCCTGCGCCGACTGCACCTCCTGCGCCGACTGCACCTGCTGCGCCGACTGCACCTGCTGCGCCGACTGCACCTCCTGCGCCGACTGCACCTGCTGCGCCATCCTTGCCGGGGCCCTGCGGTATGAAACATAGGAAATTCGTATGACGGGCCGGACAGTTAACACCATGGGAACAGGAAAACAAACGAGGGAACCTAGACCTTAAGTCAAAACATGGGCGGCTGGATGTGCACAATCCATATCGGTGGTGTAGGATTGGGTAGCATGTTTCCCCCAAGAGAAGCACGCACAGCCATTATGTAAAACATCGATCTTGCCACAACAGAAAAAGCACCTTCCACTAACAGCGTCCTTAGGAATGGCGGCAAGTGCCGAAATTGAGGCGTCAGCAAACATTCACGCATTGCCGACGCCCACCGCAGACCCCTCCACCTGCCTAGTTCATACCTGCTCTGGCAGCTTGGCTACGTTGGCCAGCAGCTGCTTCAGCTGCTCCTCCATCGCCTTGACCTGGTCGCCCAGCTGCCGGTTGCGGGCGGTAATGGCGCCAGTCGCCGCCGCCAGCTCCGCAGCCGCGGCTGCCACCGACTTGGCCGCCTGTGACGTCGCCGCTCCTGTCTTGCCACTGCCCGCCTTGTTTGCTGCCACTGACGGGGCCCCCACCTCGGCCGGGCGGTTCTGCAGCTCCTGGATGCGCTTATCCAGCTCCGCCAGAGCTGCGGGAAGTGACGCGGCCATTCGTGATAAGTCATCCGAGGCGGATGGGCCATCCATGGCGGCTGCTGACTTATCCACGCTGGCCGCCCCGTATACGGATCCAGATCCGCCAGATGGGTTGCCGCTCACCGCAGCCTTGGCACGCCGCGCCGCGCCAGCTGCCGTCGCCGTTGGCGAAGACGCTCTGCCTGCCGGCTCCGCCGCAAAGTCGCCATCTGCGCTCTCCATCGTTGGCGCCGATGCGACAGCAGCTGCGGCAGCGGCGGCTGCAGCTGATGCCGCAGCGGTGGCCGCCGCCACCTCGACCTCCATCTGCTCGGCCCGATCCGCTGCCGCCTCCGCTGCCGTCCGGGCAGCCGCGGCGTCGTCCTTTGCGCCCTTCTGCTCCTTCATGAGCGCCATCACGAGATCCTGGAGCTGCTTCAGCTTCTCCCGGTCCTCCGCTGCTGCTGCGGCGAGGGCAGCCATATCTTCACTGCCGCCCGCACCCAGGCCGCCCCGGCCCTGGCGGGCTGCATTCTTGAGGATCTGTCCTAGCGCCGCTTGTATAGCGTTGATGTCGCCGCGGACAGCCGCCAGAAGCGCGTCACGAGCATTCTTGGCCGCCGCTGCCTTCTTCTGCTGCTCGGTGCCGGCAGTGGCTCCTGCGGCGCCGACTGACTGTCCTCCAACGCCGGCAGTGTTGCCGCCAATGCCGCCAGTGCCCCCACCTGCGCTGTTGCTGCCAGCATATCTTCCGGTTGCGTCAGCGGCGGCCGCAGTTGCTGGTATAGCGGTGCCCGTGTCCATGCCCTGCGAAAGCACCACATCGCGCAACGGTGTCAATGGATGAACGCATTCACATGCACAGCAGCCCATACCACAATAGTGGTAACTGTACATCCAGC
>NW_003308436.1:1884-2890 GCF_000143455.1 Volvox carteri f. nagariensis | reverse complement strand
ATACTTTGGATGCTTTCGAGATGTCGCTCTCCCTAAGTACAAACTTCCTGAACAATTCTATAAATGTCTTTATCTTTTAAGAGAAGCCATAACCCCACTGCAATACAGTCAATTCATTACTTTACGCAACGCTTTTATGAATGGTCGCCTGGGCGAGATAGATGACAGCGGAACAAGTAAGCAAATTAAAGCAGAAACCTTTGAACAATTCCTTGCAAACTGTCCTAAGCTAATTGAAACAACAGTAACTACGATAGATGAACTAATTGAATTACATCAAAACAAAACAGAAGCAGTAAGTGTAATAACAGAAGAATACAAACCCGAAGTAAAGCCTGAAAGACGTAAAGCATTAGCTACTCTACTTAATGAAACAGAAAAAACACTAGTGTCTTTAGAGGTCCTTAATCAAATCTGTAGACATGAGTTGCCTGATAAAGATAAACAAGCTTTTAAAGAAATATGGAATAAACCTATTGGACACTGGAACAAGTTCTGGACACAAGAACATGTGAGGGGTCTGGAACTGGAGTTAGTAGATTGGGATAAACCGCTATTAATAATAAAACAAGACACAGCAGAGAACGCGGACACACCACCACCAAAAAGCAAAGGTAACAAACGCGTTACTAAAACAAACAAGAAACAAAAAGAGGAACAAAAAGAAGACAACACATCAATCACAGACCCTAATAGTCTAAACAAACCAGCTACAGAAATAATGAACGAAGACAAAACTACAGCACAAACCCAAGAAACACATGGAATTGCTCCAATAACAACACCAACAGTAACACAGGAAATGACTCANAGAAATATACTTCGTTTAGGAAGGGGCGTCCCATTAAATGAAAAATTAACTATTCCACAAAAACTAGTAAAATGGATAGGAAATAAACTACAAGATAAAGACTTTACATGGCAATCAAGAGTACTTCAACCCTTAGCTTACTTCATCTGTTCTCACGTAAAAGATAATTATAATAAAACTTACGATTGGAGAAAA
>NW_003308436.1:0-779 GCF_000143455.1 Volvox carteri f. nagariensis | reverse complement strand
GAGGAATGTATGTTCCAATTTCCACTCAACCAATTTTTCGTTTCAGTACAAACACCGAAGAAGGGGAGAAGATACATAAAGAGGCAGCTTATAAGTATGCTTCCNCAATATTCTGTGCTTGGGAAAGTCTTTTCATTGCTAAAGTAACGCTGGAACTAATGGCCATGTGTTCTGAAGGATTACCTGTGTATATTGTAGGAAACATGCACGATGGAGTGCTGATACTACATGCTGAAAACTTAGATATAAACTACGTTGAACAACGAATTAACAAAGAGCTGGGAAGTTACTCAAAAGCGTGTATAAGTCTTGCTCTAAAAGTAACAGTTAAAGGAGAAGCAGACACGTAAAAAGAGTACTACTATTACTGAAGTGTCTATTAAACATGAGACAATAGCACTTCAATAATTAGTTATACCTTTCGCTATAGTTTATAGATTTGTTTATATTACTACAACTAAAGATTACGTTACCATGTAAAACCTCAAGGCATTAACAAGTAAATCCATATAGATTATGTATTTCTCCCCGCTCCCTTAGTGTTGAGATACATAGATATATATAGACAAGGAAAAACATAAACTAAAAACGACAGAAAGTGAAAAAGTAGAATCTGAAAATCACAAAAAACGCAAAAAGTGCGTCACATGCGTCACATGCGTCACAAGCGTCACATGCTTCACATGCGTCACTAGCTTTACGAGCGTCAATAATTAAACTTTCATAACAAACTGAAAACGAAGAAAAAGAGGAAATAAAAACCCCGAAAAGTGCGTACG
>NW_003308435.1:2170-2896 GCF_000143455.1 Volvox carteri f. nagariensis | reverse complement strand
TTCATCCCCTAAAGGGGAACTAAAGGGGACGAACCCCTTCGGTTCCCCTTTAGGGGACGAACACTAAAGGGGAAGAAGGGGTTCATCCCCTTCGTTTTCTTCCCCGAAGGGGAACCCAAAGTCATCGTCCCCTTTAGTTCATCCCCTTTAGGGGAACTTTAGTTCCCCTAAAGGGGAAGAAGAAGAACACTTTAGTGTTCCCCTTTGGGGAAGACGTAGGGGGTTCCCCCCCCTTTAGTTCCCCTTTAGGGGAAGAAGAAGAACTAAAGGGGATGGAACCCCCTTCGGGGTTGTCCCTAAAGGGAATGACATCCCCTTCGTCTCCGTCCCCTTTAGGGGAAGAAGGGTAACACCCCTTCGGTTCCCCTTTAGGGGATGAGCCAGAACGCACGCTAAGACTACCTTATTGGGCTACAACTTAGTCGCCCTTCGGAACCGGACTTAGGCCGGACAATAAAGTAACTTATAATTACGTTGGAACTTAAGGCCGTAGGCTGTAACTCGTTGAGGTTTTCAGTCGTTAACGTAAGTTACAATTGCGTTGTTACTAAACGGACTTGTTCCTGAGTTGTGTTTTTGCTATATGTTGTAACATAAGCAACTAGGTTAAACGCCGTTAAACTACAAAGCTTTGTTGATCGGNCAAAAGAAAAAAGCTACACTAATGCTAGTTGTTTTTGATAAGATTTTTGATTTACGTAAAAAATTTTAGTAGAGCTTAACGTA
>NW_003308435.1:0-1137 GCF_000143455.1 Volvox carteri f. nagariensis | reverse complement strand
ATTAGTTCCCCTAAAGGGGAAGAACACACCAAAGTTCCCCTTTAGGGGAAGAAGGGGAGCACTTCTTCATCCCCTTTAGGGGAACTAAAGAAGACGGAGTCCCCTAAAGGGGAAGAAGAAGAGACTTTGGTTCATCCCCTTTAGGGGAACTAAAGAAGACGAAGACTTTGGTTCTTCCCCTAAAGGGGAACCCCTTTAGTTCTTCCCCTAAAGGGGGAACTTTAGGGGATGAACTAAAGGGGACGATGAACAAAGTGGACAACCCTTTGGGGATGACAACCCTTTGGCTCCCCTTGTCATCCGTCATCCCCAAAGGGTAACCGAAGGGGAACCTTTGGAACCCTTTGGAAACCCTTTGGAACCCATTGGAACCCATTGGAAACCCTTTGGAACCCTTTGGAAACCCTTTGGAAACCCTTTGGAAACCCTTTGGAAACCCTTCGGGGTTGTCTTCCCCTAAAGGGGAACAAATTTTGGAAACCCTTTAGGGGATGAACAAAGGGGAACCCTTCGGGGTTGTCCCTAAAGGGAATGACAACCTTTGGGGGGGGGGGAAGCCTTCGGGGGTTGTCCCTAAAGGGAATTACAAGGGAACCCTTTGGTTATCCCCTTTGGCTCCCCGAAGGGGGAAATCGTCCCCTTTTTGTTCATCCCCTTTAGTGTTCTTCTTCTTCCCCTAAAGGGGAACTTTAGTTCCCCTATAGGGGATAAACTAAAGTTCCCCTTTAGGGGAAGCCTTTGGTTCATCCCCGAAGGGGAACCCCCTTCGTCTCCGTCCCCTTTAGGGGAAGAAGAACACCCCTTTAGTTCTTCCCCTAAAGGGGAACTTTAGGAGAAGAACTAAAGGGGACAACCCTTTAGGGGATGATGTTCCCCCTTCGGGGATGTCGTCTTCCCCTTTAGTTCTTCCCCTTCGTTTTCACCCCTTTAGTTTATCCCCTAAAGGGGAACTAAAGTTCCCCTTTAGGGGAAGAAGAAGAACACTTTAGTGTTCCCCTTTGGTTCATCCCCTAAAGGGGAACTAAAGGGGACGAAGACGAAGGGGTTCCCCTTTAGTTCCCCTAAAGGGGAAGAAGAAGAACTAAAGGGGGATTACGTCCCCTTTAGTTCCCCTTTAGGGGATGAAGTCTTCCCCAA
>NW_003308434.1:956-2944 GCF_000143455.1 Volvox carteri f. nagariensis | reverse complement strand
TGCGTGTCATCGACGTGCGTGCGCATATGTAGCGCATTTGAGGTGCCGGAAGGCTTCACGATATGGACTGCCGAACTCACGGCAAAATCCACATCCACTGGGCTCCGCTGCGCAGTCACAGAGGCTTGTGCTCCACGCGTTTTGTGCTGGTACCTTTGCCATTGTCTGTAATTAATACAAGGCGGAACGCGGAAGGCCGAAACTTCAAAAGTCGGCAGTTGCCTGTTAACCTAATAACAATCTGGACAATCTGAATAAGATGAAGCTTCTCTGTTTTGAGTAGTAAAAGCCGCCCTTTGCACGGGAGTGTACGATCGCTATGGAAATCAGTTGGAACCTGGAATGACCATGCGTCCATGGTATCTCTAAAACCAATTTATAAAAAGCAATACTTATGTTTGAACGTGCGCTTTTGGTCCGTCGTGCTACGCTTGAGTGAAAGCAGCGCATAGCGGGCAACGATTGCTTGGAGAGGGCCCCCTCCTCTGGGATGCGGAGAATAACAATATGTACGCCTTCGGATCAGTCTGACCGCTGTGATGCAACGAGCACATGCGGTTTCTAGGCTCCCTTGAACTGTGCGCGATGCTAGACGCGAGGAACGAGGTTGCGTTTTCGTTCTTATGCGTATTTGCGAGGGTTGCGTTGGCATTCTTACAATTCCAACGAGCAGATGAGCAAATATGAATGGAATCTCGGCCCTCCTTCTCCTTTACTTCCTAGCTTCTCCTCTCCTGACCGTTCACTCGTGCAAATCGGGAAAGCCATTATTCCCGGGACATTCCATTACTTGTCGATGCAGTCGCAAGCACAGTTACACGAACAGGTCCCCCGTGCCTGCAGGGTGAACACACCAAACTTGCAGCTTCGCCTTGAAACTTCCAAAATCCTATCTTTGCGAACTGCACATATATCTAGGGATGCTGTTGGAAAGTGCTCTTAGGTACACTCAGGCTTGACACTTCGGTAGTTTGATTAGTTGCCGTTATCCCAATACGACATCGGATCAGGATTGGCTACGGTATGCTTATATACTGCTTGCGTATCCTTTCTCTCTCTCTCCTTGTGTAACGATATGAGCGAGTGATGTGTTCACTGAAGGACTCTTATCTCTAACAGATGCCGTTTCCGCATCCCCTTATTACTGCCCTTGTTTGGGTGAAGAGCGAAGTATGCATCAGGCTGCTGACAGGTCACATGTAGATGCCGGCGAGCCGTTGATGGGCAAGACAGCCAGGAAGCCACCTTGCCATGCCTCCACACCACCCAAGACGTGCTATGTGCCATCGTGTCCTTACGCGGGAACGCACCTACTCAGCCTACACTTGACGGCGCTGCTGAGACACGTGTGCTGATGGCGCCATATATTTGCATGCGGAAGGGAGTGTCTTATAAAGCTTTGTAAGTCACCCACGCCGCCACCATACACAAGTCTGTATGTCTGCATGTGCTCCTCGTTCATGTCATTGCCTCACATACCTAGCATGCATGCATGCATACATACATACATGTAAACCTAAGCCATGTTAGCCTTTTGTGACTTTCACGCATATTGCCAGGGGTACCTTTGCTAGAGGACGTGGTAAGTGCCTCTGGGTATATATGTGTATGTAAGTCTATCTGACCACACGTTTGGCGTTGCATACGGAGAGTGTTATTAGTACCTGCTGCTGCTGGTCGGAGGTGGGTACTCCCTATGGACTGCAAAACCTCCCCACGCGAGCCGTGAGGGATTTCAAGGACTTCCTACTGCCAGCCGCCAAAGCAAAAGGCTCTCGACAGGCAGAGCTAGTCGGAACACGGAACACATTACAAACGAAGCAACAATGACGACGCAGCTCTGTTGCCGCCAAGCAGATGTTGCCGCTGCCGTTCGCGAATACGTGACACGCGCTCCTGCCGCTGCCAGAAGGCTCCTCCCATCTCCTCATGATGCTTCTCATGATGCACAACACGACGCTGATATACATACATACATACATACATAC
>NW_003308434.1:0-906 GCF_000143455.1 Volvox carteri f. nagariensis | reverse complement strand
TCTGCTGTGTGCGGACTTAGCTGTAGGCAAGGATGAAAATAGATAAGGAGGATTTTTATTTCTCCATTAGCACCTTTCACCTCTTGAAGGAGCACGTCATCGGCGTCCTTCAACGTAAAGGACTAGCGAACGCGATCAGCNCCGTGCAGGCTACGCGGGATGTAGTGACAGACGAGCAAGACCAGCGAGCTTTGGGCGTTATCAAGGAATTCATCCGCGTCCTGGAGAAGCCCCTGTACGCGCGTCACGCGAAGGCGTACGACCTGTGGCTTGCTTTGGCGGCTAAGTATGGGCAGCAGACTCGAGCTGCGAAGAGCTTATTGGTTCAACGGTTGACCCAATTCAAGATGGAATCGAGCGAGACGATCAGCGATTACATCGCGAGGTTCCAAGCGCTTCGACTAGAGTTCGCAGCCATCGATATTAGTTTGGCGGATGACGAGGCGGTGGACCACGTCTTGAGGGGCCTACCTGATACGTATGCCATGATCCGCACAGTTATAGAAAATACTACCGACGTGGACGACGTCGAGAAGCTGGAGATGCGGCTACTCGTCGAGGAGCAGAAGATTGATACGGAGACCAAGAAGTCGCCCGTGAAGGGAGCCTACAACGTCGCGCGGCAGGCGCCACACAAGAAGAAGGACAACAGAAAGTGCTTCTACTGCAAGGAGCAGGGCCATTTAGTTGCCAAGTGTCCGAAGCTTAGACAGCCATATCCGCCACCACCACCGCCGCCGCCGCCGCCTCCCCCTCCACCACCTCCCCAGCCTTTCATGCGCCAACGACAACAACAACCGCAAGTGCAGCCGCAGGCCCAGGGCGTGCGGCGGCGACTAGTTGGCGTCATAAACACGCTTGGGGGAATGAGACTGGCACCCGGTGAATGGCTTCTCGACACGGAGC
>NW_003308433.1:0-1543 GCF_000143455.1 Volvox carteri f. nagariensis | reverse complement strand
GGATTACTGGTACACATCAGCGACGCACCCCCCCAGTGCCACGGACCCAGCGCCCCTATCACGCGTGCTGCCGTTAACGGCAGGGTTTACTCCCCCCCATACTAAGCCCAACATGCAAGGCGGACCCACCTGCTGCTTCTCCTGCCCCGGGCAGGTGCCTCCCAAGTGGCCAGCGCCCCCCGTCGTAGCCTGCAGCAGGTACGCCACACAAGGGAACGATACCACACAAGCACATACATACATGCATAATGCATACACACACGCGCGTTAACCAGGTTGGACCATCACGTGATAACGACGTGACGGGAGTCACATCAGCGACGCACCCCCCCAGTGCCACGGACCCAGCGCCCCTATCACGCATGCTGCCGTTAATGGCAGGGTTTACTCCCCCCCATACTAAGCCCAACATGCAAGGCGGACCCACCTGCTGCTTCTCCTGCCCCGGGCAGGTGCCTCCCAAGTGGCCAGCGCCCCCCGTCGTAGCCTGCAGCGGGTACGCCACACAAGGGAACGATACCGCACAAGCACATACATACATGCATACACACACGCGCGTTAACCAGGTTGGACCATCACGTGATAACGACGTGACGGGAGTCACATCAGCGACGCACCCCCCCAGTGCCACGGACCCAGCGCCCCTATCACGCGTGCTGCCGTTAACGGCAGGGTTTACTCCCCCCCATACTAAGCCCAACATGCAAGGCGGACCCACCTGCTGCTTCTCCTGCCCCGGGCAGGTGCCTCCCAAGTGGCCAGCGCCCCCCGTCGTAGCCTGCAGCGGGTACGCCACACAAGGGAACGATACCACACAAGCACATACATACATGCATACATGCATACACACACGCGCGTTAACCAGGTTGGACCATCACGTGATAACGACGTGACGGGAGTCACATCAGCGACGCACCCCCCCAGTGCCACGGACCCAGCGCCCCTATCACGCGTGCTGCCGTTAACGGCAGGGTTTACTCCCCCCCATACTACGCCCAACATGCAAGGCGGACCCACCTGCTGCTTCTCCTGCCCCGGGCAGGTGCCTCCCAAGTGGCCAGCGCCCCCCGTCGTAGCCTGCAGCGGGTACGCCACACAAGGGAACGATACCGCACAAGCACATACATACATGCATACACACACGCGCGTTAACCAGGTTGGACCATCACGTGATAACGACGTGACGGGAGTCACATCAGCGACGCACCCCCCCAGTGCCACGGACCCAGCGCCCCTATCACGCGTGCTGCCGTTAACGGCAGGGTTTACTCCCCCCCATACTAAGCCCAACATGCAAGGCGGACCCACCTGCTGCTTCTCCTGCCCCGGGCAGGTGCCTCCCAAGTGGCCAGCACCCCCCGTCGTAGCCTGCAGCGGGTACGCCACACAAGGGAACGATACCGCACAAGCACATACATACATGCATACACACACGCGCGTTAACCAGGTTGGACCATCACGTGATAACGACGTGACGGGAGTCACATCAGCAACGCACCCCCCCAGTGCCACGGACCCAGCGCCCCTATCACGCGTGCTGCCG
>NW_003308432.1:0-2949 GCF_000143455.1 Volvox carteri f. nagariensis | reverse complement strand
TTGTTTTAAGGGTGGGCTGCGTGTAGAAGGAAGTGACGTAGGCAGCTGCCTACGTCAAAACGCAGCTGAGGTGGGTTGGTTGGGGGGTTGGGGGGTTGGCGGAAGAAGGTATTGGGTCTGTGGCTCAGGTGCCGGGGGGAACGCGCCCGGTAAGCGGGTCAGGGGGGTCAGGGAAAGTCAGGGAACTAACATGGACAGAGTTGATAGAAACGGCCGAGGCAAGGGACGGGGAGACGTAGGGCATGTGCTCAGAGGTATTTGATTATTATTACAATTGTCCGGATGGTGGTGGGTGCAAAGTGCCTCATGCTGGGCGACTCGTGGCCCTTGGGGTTGTTCCGGTTGCAGAGAACCGTGCGGAGAGCTCGTGTGTGGAGCGCAGTGAATTAGCTAGCGAAGAATTAGAGTAGTTGTCAGGGGATGGCATTTATTCAGGGCATGTGTGGTGGTGGTGGTGGGTGGGGGAGGTCCTTCACGGTGCGTGGAAAGGCGGTTGCTATTTTTAAATTCGAAAAGGGATGCCGTGGGGGGAAAGCGCGTGGTACAGAATCCATCTTTAAGGAGATAAGGATACATTTTTCAGAAGGCATGGTGGGTTTACTTTGTTTAGGGAAGACTAGGTGAAAAAAGCAAAGGGGAATTTCAAAGGAGGACAAATGTCATTGAGACAGAAGAACTAGAGTGGAAAAAAATACTCCAACGGTGGATTATTGTTTTTCATGCCTGTACGCGGCGTCTATTTTCCGGAATTGCGCCGAAGAGATGTTTCAGGAAGTTCTGCAGGCGCGTGTGATGGGAACGAGGAGCGTTGGGGCCGTTGGTGTCTGTCTGTCTGTCTGTCTGTCAGTCTGTCGGTCTGTCTGTCCGTCTGGTACCGTCGGCACAACGGATTACATTTCCGGGGGCGTTCGACGGGGGGGACACAACCGACATCCTCTCCCTCCCCCCTCCCCCAACACACACATGCACACGCGCACCCACACGCACTCACGGCTTCGTAGCCGCGATCCGCGCCCCAGGTGTTAAAATATACAAACAGGCATACATACGTTTTTCGAAACACGCAGCCGATGCTATCCTTCATCTTTGACCTTTCCCGACGGTTCCTGCCCCGACCCCAGCTCAACCGGCCCAGTATACACATTCCCTTCCCGCTCCACCCAAGGGACGCTACCTCCATCCTCTCCCACGTCGCTCTCCTCCCCTTCCCTCTTCTCTCTTCCCCGCATCACCTCCATCCGCCTGGCCCCCCTCGTCCTCCTCCTCCTCCCTCGCTGCTTCCCTCCCCTCCCCCCCCCCTTTTCCTCGCAGGTTTCCTCCATCCGCGGCATGTTGGTTGTTTGCGGCCCCAGCGGTGTGGGCAAGGGCACCCTCATCGGCCGCCTCATGGCCGAGCACGGAGACAAGTTCGGGTTCAGTGTCAGCCACACCACACGCGGACCCAGGCCCGGGGAGCAGGACGGAGTGCACTACCACTTCACGAACAGGTGGGGGGGGCAGGTGGCGGATGAGGGGCAGGAGGAGGGGAGAGAGGCTGAAATGGAGAGAAAGAGAGGGCTGCGAACTGCTTTCTGTCTGTGTGTGTGTGTCTACCCCTCTCTCATACACACGCGTACACACGTACACACATATACGCTCACAGGGAGTCTATGCAGCGGGAAGTGGAGTCGGGGATGTTCCTAGAGTACGCCGACGTGCACGGCAACATGTACGGCACCAGCTTGGGGGCAGTGGCGGCGGTTGGCCAGTCGGGCCGGATCGCGGTTCTCGACATTGACGTACAGGTGAGTGCCTCTGTTGACGACTGACGAGGGTGGGGGGTTGGGCCCTTGACTTGGACTGGATTGATCATAACGGACCATTGCCTGTGAAGTGGGAACTTAGGAAGGATCGATGTTGGAGGCTACGGAGGGTTGTAGGTTGTAGGGCTGAAGAGGCAGGAGGCAGGGCTCTGTAGATCACAGTCTTATCTTCCCTCCTCTGATGCCTGATATTCCCAAACCCCATCCCTTCCCTCCTCCTTTCTTCGCCCTTTCCTCTTGTGCCTACTCCCCCAATTTGTGGCTCCCGCTGCATTCCCGCTCCCCGCTGCCAGACACTGTTGGGGGGAAGGTGTACGGCTTTGCACCGGGGTGACTTTAATAATCGCTGCATAAAAAAGGTTGTAGGTTGCTTTTTTGATTCTCTGGATTCCTGCGGATTCCCTTTGCTTTTCCGCTTTCCCTCCCCTCCGCCTTCCTCGTCCCTATCCACGTCCGTCCCTTCTCCTCCCCCTCCCCTCGCTTCCTCCGGTCGCCTCTTCTGTCCTGTCGTTGTTGTCCCCAACCTCCCTCCCCCCTTAGGGCGCCACGAAGATCAAGTCCTCCTGCGCCGCCTCCAAGGCCCGCTACGTGTTCGTGGACCCGCCCTCCCTGGAGGTGCTGGAGGCCCGCTTGCGGGGTCGCGGCACCGAGACGGAGGACAAGGTGCGGCTCAGGCTGGCCAACGCGACCGCGGAGATTGACAGATCGCGGGAGCCGGGCTTCTTTGACGCGCGGCTCGTGAACGACGACCTGGAGGCCGCCTACCACCGCTTCAAGACCACCATCGAGAAGCTCCTGCCGGGGACGTTCAGCGCAGAGGAAATCAAGCCGCCGGGACCCTCGGCGCAGGAGCTGGAGGCCAGGGCGATGGCGCAGGTGTGTCCGGGCTCCCAAAAGGTACCCGGGGCATCGTACTGCCGTAGCGCCGTACTGCCGTACTGCCTTGGTGTAGCGGTTTGGTTTTATGATTCTGAGCCTCGAGAAGGACATGGTGAGGTTGTTTTAAGGGTGGGCTGCGTGTAGAAGGAAGTGACGTAGGCAGCTGCCTACGTCAAAACGCAGCTGAGGTGGGTTGGTTGGGGGGTTGGGGGGTTGGCGGAAGAAGGTATTGGGTCTGTGGCTCAGGTGCCGGGGGGACGCGCCCGGT
>NW_003308431.1:598-2971 GCF_000143455.1 Volvox carteri f. nagariensis | reverse complement strand
TGCTGCACTGCCTTCAACACGCCGGTGCATCGGAGCCTCTCTACCCACGCCATGTTCGCCCTATCTGCTGGCAGCAACCGAGCGGACAGCGTCAGGAAAGGCAGTGCAGCTAGCCTACAGGTGCATCGCAATGTCGGCGATGGCGCGCTCATCATTGACGAGATCGGCATGAACAGCCTGGACCACCTGGGTGCGTGCAACCAATCTTGCACTCGTCACCTGTTGCCGCCACCGCATCTCGCCGGCGACCACCCCGCCGCCACCATCTTCAGCGGCCGCCCCAGCGCCAACACAGGCGATGAGTTCCAGCACCCAAAGCCAGGTGGGCCGCCCCTCTACCGGTACGCCGCCGCTGTGGAATGCAACCCCCAGTTCTCGCCCTCCATCCCGACCGCACAACCTCTGCGTGGAGAGGATGACAACGATGGCGACCCTAATGAGGCCGCCACTGGATCTCAAGGCGGTCAGCAGCGACCTGAAGTAGCAGCACACCGGCCCCGGGCCATCCCACAGACTCAGAGCTGCATACTCGAGGGCTTCCGGGTCTACCGATCCCTTGCTAAGACGGTCTTCTTGCTGGAGAAGCAGCAGCGCCAGGACAGCAGTCCCTCTGGTCGCCGCCTGACAGTGTACGCCTCTATGTTCGGCGGTGAGCCAGCCACCGAGCAGCGCATAGCCGAGATGGTCGACGACCTCAACAGCCGCGCCGTCGCTGACTTGGCCGACCTAGCACACCTCGAGCCGCGCGTCGTGCTGCAGAGGAACGAGCCACGCCACACACTCAACACCCGGCTCATCATGCTGGAGGCACAGCGCAAGAACCAGCGCCTTGTGGTGTGGAACGCGGACCACGTCCCTGTCCAGAAGCGTGGCGCCGCTGTGGAGCCGGCCCTAACCCACGTGGAGAAAGCCATTGCGATGCGGATCAAGGATGACGAGTTTGGCCACACCACCGCCGACACGTGGTACTACCATGGCGCCCGATACATCCTCCTTGATACGACAGCAGCCGATGCCGGGGCGAGTCACAACAACGAGGTGGAAACCTGCGGCCTGCTTGAGGATGGCCGCGAGCCAGCAGATGATGGCCGTGGCCCCTACCGTGGGCTCAAGTACCTTCCGGCGGCCGTCATTGTGCGGCCTATAAGCGGCCACATCCCCGACACCGTGCTGCAGGGCCTTGGAGACTACGCCAGCAGGGGTGGCGCCTTCATCCTGTCACCCCGGGCGTCTTGCATTGCCGAGGTGGAGATGCCCGCCGCCGGATGTGGCACCATCACAAAGCAGATCCGGCGCCTCAACGTACCGCTCGGCGACCGCCAGGCGGTCACCGATTAATTCGTGCAAGGCCGCAGCTTCAAAGACGAGTGCTGGCTGGTGGACCTCGCTGTCCCACCCAACGGCATCAAGCGCGCCACCCTGTATGTGCTGCTGACCCGCTTTAAGACGCTGGACCACGTCCGTCTGCTACGGCCGCTTTATACCACGCCACACGAGCGCAAGAGGATAATCAGACAATTCCTCAGCGCGACTAACCTCGAGCCGGACCTGGCCGCCAACCTGCGCCTACTGCAGCAGGCAGCACGCGAGACGGAGCAGCGGTATACAACCGAATTCGAGCATGCACGACAGCTGGAAGCATGCTGGACCCGCCCGGCCCAGGGCTAGTTGAGAGTGAAGCCACGACCCGCCACTGTACGGCGTTAAATGACAGCGTCCGGGGTAAGGGGGGCACCCCGGACGACACGCTCGCTCCCTACGTGAAGGAATGGGGAGCCGCCCACCAATGTGTGTGGAGGCCCCTGCGGGTTCGACTCCCGCGCGAGCGCTTCACACTGGCCGACAGGCTAAATTTGCGTGCTAGGCTTTGCAACCTTACTTTTGTTCCGCCTTCGTATACTTTACTGCTTGTGTGTCTGAGCGCGCTCTTCGCGCGAGTGGGCCGTAGCTCCGCAGCTGAATTGCATGTAGCAATGCGGCCCTTAGGAGCACAGCACATAGTGGTCCGCACAACTCAGCGATGGTCCGCACAATTCAGCGACGGAGCTACGGCCCACTCGCGCGAACAGCGCGCTCTATCGATAGTCACATATAGATTGTGACTATGGATAGTCACAATCAGAGGAGCGCCTGTACGAATTGGGTCTTTCAGGTGCCGGGCTTGCCCTCCACAAGCATCTGCGGCGGGTCGCCAGGGTTGGGCTCATCGCGGCGAATGGTACATAAATTCGCGCACGGTGCTCAAACATGAAAACGCAGTCACAGGTCGACGTGCAAAGTTCGAGGTGCGCACAAAGGAAAGTCGAACACGCGCAGTTGAACGTGCAAACTTGAAGTTGGAACAAAAGGGAAGTCACAAAGGCTAGCATGCAG
>NW_003308431.1:0-437 GCF_000143455.1 Volvox carteri f. nagariensis | reverse complement strand
CGTGCGCGAATTTATGTACCATGCGTTGCGACCTTTAATTTATTCCGCCTTTGAGTTTGCACAGATTGCAGTTTGCGTGCTGGGCCTTATGTGTTGAGTTGTGTTGCGACCCCAACTTTGTACGCTAAACTTTGCATGTTGAGCTTTGCATATCTACTTCTATACAGCAATAACCTTTACGCGTTGAACTTTGCGCGTTGACTTTTCTTATGCATCCAACTTCGCGCGTTGAACTTCGCGTGCTGAGCTTTGCATATCCGATTCCTCCGCGTCAAACTTTCGCGCGTTCAACTTTCCGCATTATAACGTGCTCGCAATATAACGCAGTTCAATTCAACTGTCAACCGATTGCAACTGTCACCGGCCAAACTTTGCAGGCTGAAATCTGCGTGCTGTGCCAGCCTTTGTGCGCACCTCAAATTTTGCACGTCGACTTG
>NW_003308430.1:1903-3344 GCF_000143455.1 Volvox carteri f. nagariensis | reverse complement strand
CGCCGCATCTTCAGCTGCCTCCTTTGCCTCCTCGGCTGCTTCCTCAGCCGCCTCCTTCGCCTCCTCAGCCGCCTCCGCTGCCTCCTCTGCAGCCTTAGCGGCGGCCTGCAAAAGCGCCAGGGCAAGATCCGCCAGGTGTACGATAAACTTGAAGAAATGTTTTCTTTTGTTATGCTGGTTAAAAATTAAAGAAATTGCCTTGCCTTGCCTTGCATAGCAAACCACGTTCCAGGTTGGAGGCATATACGGGTATAGAACCCCCTGCACAACATCTGGACTGCTCGACTGGCACACAAGACTGGCACACAAGACTGGCACACAAGACAAGCGATTCAGGGAAGCCCAGACCTGCTAACCAGGCCCAGGACGTTTCCACAACCGCTTATACACCCTCGAAAGCGACAGCCTCTCTACGCCGTAACGCACCTCCACAGCTTCTTCCGCGTCGCGAGCCGCCTCCCGGGCCTCCTTCACCTCCTCGGCGGTGTCAGCCGCCTCCAGCGCGGCCCTGGCAGCCGCCAACGCCTTCTGGGCTTCCTCCAGCGCCTCCTCAGCCTCCTCGGCGTCTTCGGCCGCCTCTTCCGCAGCCTCTGCTGCTTCCTCCGCGGCCTCTGCCGCTTCCTCTGCCGCGTCTGCTGCTTCCTCTGCAGCATCCTGAGCGTCCTCGGCTGCTTCTGCCGCTTCTTCCGCCGCTTCGGCAGCTTCTGAAGCCCCATCGGCCTCCTCAGCTGCCTTAGCTGCCCGCTTTGCAGCATCAGCGGCCTCATCAGCCTCGTCCGCCGCCTCAGATGCCGCATCGCCAGCCTCTGCCGCTTCCTCCGCCGCCAAGGCAGCATCTTCTGCACCCTCCGCCGCCTCGGCGGCCTGGTCCGCCGCCTCCTCGGCCGCCTCCTTTGCGTCATCTGCGGCTTCCTCTGCCACCTCACCCGCATCCTCGAGGATCGCCTTCTCTGCCTCCTCCTCAGCCTTTGCCTCCTCGGCCGCATCGGCAGCTGCCTCCGCCGCTTCCTGTGCCTCCTCGGCTGCCTCCTTTGCCTCCTCCGCATCCTCCTTTGCCTCCTCCGCATCCTCCTGTGCTTCCTCAGCCGCCTCCCTCGCTTCTTCAGCCGCCTCCGCTGCCTCCTCTGCAGCCTTAGCGGCAGCCTGCAGCAATGTCAAAGGCGAAGGAGGCAGGGTAGAGTGGCCAGGGGTGGCAGTTGCAGATCTTCCTCACGTACGTCATCCGAGCAGTTAAGCCTCAGGATATCAGCTGTTCCCAGACTTCGCCGCTGGTTTCGCCACGGCCCCACAACCACAAAGTGATGACAGTTTCTTAAATCGCATAGATTACACCAACCGGGCCAAGATAATGGCCGAAGCAAGGCAAACACCCCCGAGTTCCGTGTTGATTTGGACAGGGCCCTGTATGCTGTAACACGAGCCGATCGGCTGGCCCTCAAGC
>NW_003308430.1:0-1853 GCF_000143455.1 Volvox carteri f. nagariensis | reverse complement strand
GCATCTCCTGTGCTTCCTCAGCCGCCTCCCTCGCTTCTTCAGCCGCCTCCGCTGCCTCCTCTGCAGCCTTAGCGGCAGCCTGCAGCAATGCCAAAGGCGGCGGCAGCCGCGGAAAGAGGCAGGGCAGAGTGAGACATAACACGTGAAAGATTGACCAATATTGTCGATGAACGTACATCCAAGAGCCAGAACTGGTGCCGTCCTTCAACCTGCAACCTAGGACCATCAGCCATCCTCGCCGCCAGTCCCTGCCTCTGCCTTCAGGTGGGTTAAGCTTCCGGCGCGCAGAGACGCAGCCCGGTCCGAGGCACATGCTAGTCACAGCGCATTAAACCCAAATCATCCACAGACGACACATGGTTTACGTTGTTAGAGCAAACCTGAAGACGACGATAGAGCGACGTACGAAACGCAGTGCAGGTAGACCCAATTCTCAACGGGAACAGAACAAGATCCGGGCCTAAATGCCGCCCATGCGAGACCCGCATCCTTGCCCACGTCCCATGGGCACGCCATGCCTCCAAAGCTTCAATCATGTCCTCGAGCCAAAGCTCACTCCAAGATATGCCTCACCTCCACAGCTTCTTCCGCGTCGCGAGCCGCCTCCCGGGCCTCCTTCACCTCCTCGGCGGTGTCAGCCGCCTCCAACGCGGCCCTGGCAGCCGCCAACGCCTTCTGGGCTTCCTCCAGCGCCTCCTCAGCCTCCTCGGCATCTTCGGCCGCCTCTTCCGCAGCCTCTGCCGCCTCCTCCGCGGCCTCTGCCGCTTCCTCTGCCGCGTCTGCTGCTTCCTCTGCAGCATCCTGAGCGTCCTCGGCTGCTTCTGCCGCTTCTTCCGCCGCTTCGGCAGCTTCTGAAGCCCCATCGGCCTCCTCAGCTGCCTTAGCTGCCCGCTTTGCAGCATCAGCGGCCTCATCAGCCTCGTCCGCCGCCTCGGATGCCGCATCGCCAGCCTCGTCTGCAGCCTCCGCCGCCTCAGCAGCGTCCTCAGCACCCTCCGCCGCCTCGGCGGCCTGGTCCGCCGCCTCCTCGGCCGCCTCCTTTGCGTCATCTGCGGCTTCCTCTGCCACCTCACCCGCATCCTCGAGGATCGCCTTCTCTGCCTCCTCCTCAGCCTTTGCCTCCTCGGCCGCATCGGCAGCTGCCTCCGCCGCTTCCTGTGCCTCCTCGGCTGCCTCCTTTGCCTCCTCCGCATCCTCCTTTGCCTCCTCCGCATCCTCCTGTGCTTCCTCAGCCGCCTCCCTCGCTTCTTCAGCCGCCTCCGCTGCCTCCTCTGCAGCCTTAGCGGCAGCCTGCAGCAATGCCAAAGTGCGGCGGCAGCCGCGGAAAGAGGCAGGGCAGAGTGAGACATAACACGTGAAAGATTGACCAATATTGTCGATGAACGTACATCCAAGAGCCAGAACTGGTGCCGTCCTTCAACCTGCAACCTAGGACCATCAGCCATCCTCGCCGCCAGTCCCTGCCTCTGCCTTCAGGTGGGTTAAGCTTCCGGCGCGCAGAGACGCAGCCCGGTCCGAGGCACATGCTAGTCACAGCGCATTAAACCCAAATCATCCACAGACGACACATGGTTTACGTTGTTAGAGCAAACCTGAAGACGACGATAGAGCGACGTACGAAAC
Organism: Volvox carteri f. nagariensis; assembly: GCF_000143455.1. Classification (NCBI taxonomy): domain Eukaryota; kingdom Viridiplantae; phylum Chlorophyta; class Chlorophyceae; order Chlamydomonadales; family Volvocaceae; genus Volvox; species Volvox carteri. The sequence continues at coordinate 230 of NW_003308430.1, read as the reverse complement.
GCAGTGCAGGTAGACCCAATTCTCAACGGGAACAGAACAAGATCCGGGCCTAAATGCCGCCCATGCGAGACCCGCATCCTTGCCCACGTCCCATGGGCACGCCATGCCTCCAAAGCTTCAATCATGTCCTCGAGCCAAAGCTCACTCCAAGATATGCCTCACCTCCACAGCTTCTTCCGCGTCGCGAGCCGCCTCCCGGGCCTCCTTCACCTCCTCGGCGGTGTCAGCCG
>NW_003308429.1:0-3005 GCF_000143455.1 Volvox carteri f. nagariensis | reverse complement strand
TAATCACGAATTTGCTTGTATATGTACATGCAGATCATCTTGTATGTCTGCTTGAACGGTCCGACGGGCCGAGAGGGCAACGTGTTCCTTAACAGCCAGTGGCGCATCATTCAGAGCTGTAGCCCGGATCAAGTGTACCTGGTTTCTCGGAGTAGCGGCAAGTGCCTGGGTGTGGACGTAGGTGAGCGGTGGATGGGGTAGACCCCCGGCGGAGTAGTGGGATGAGGGAAGTGAGGGAAGCGACATCAGCAGCCACATTTGGATGATGATGTGTAGCACCTGTCTCAGTGGAATAATCGTGGACATACACTTTGTCCTACGTAGCTCACTGCAGACGTATATGAACACCGCCGTACTTACATACATACACACGCAGGTGCAGCAGTAGGCTCCTCAGCTGCCGCACTTCCTCTCCAGCAGTGGGATTGCGACTGGAGTGCCAACCAGCGCTTCGTTATCTCAAGTGCACCAGGCAATGCCACGTACGTCACATCAGCGCCTACCCAGTTCAATTGCGGTGCGTGATGGTCATTTGTTACTAGTCGAATGGTGAATTGCTAGCGGGTATGCATTGATGATTATCTTTATTTGTGAGAAATGTACATGTATGTACGTATGTACCTCCTAACTTGACAATCAACATCTTTTGTCAGCAGCACGCAAGTCTCTGGGTAGTAGTAGTGCGACATAGACAAGACTCGGAAACGTTGCAGAACTCCAGGGCTAGCCTCGCCGGGAAGAACCCCCCCATCCCATTCATTAGTCCCATGTATACACCTGCCTCTGTTGGCTGCAACACAGTTTGGAAAGGTTTGCACCTGCGTTCTGATAGCAGGCACATGGTCACTGCATGGGCATCACACGGGTGTCACACTTATTAGCTAGGCGGGACACATGCGGCACACAGGCATGCATGCACATATGTAGGTGTGCACACATACCCAAGCGCCTCTCTGAGATTCTGACTGTAACACCTGACTATCAGTGTATGTGTGGAAGGACCGTCAGAGTGTCAGTTGGATACAGAGTCGTCCAATAATGTAGAGATGGATCCTCAACCGCTTGGTGTCTGGCAATAACACCTGCCCAACCCATGGCCCCCTTAATCCCTAACGTCCACCCTGCCTGTCTATTTGCTCACCCTCCGGCAGTACCGCCATCTTCACCATCACCGCCCCGTCCACCGAGTTTACCATCGCCGCCTCCACCTTTTCCAACACCTGTGTCATTCCCCCTACCTATCGGTAAGTCATCCAAGCACATCATCAGTGGTGCACCCGTCCTGCCTGGGACAAGTTGTGTTGGCTTCCTCGAAGCCGGGAAAAGGGCGGGGTCCCCCTACATACCTTCATACAGGCCAGTCCCCCTGCATTCGTCCGTACATACAGGCCAGTCCTCCTGCATCTATGTGTACAGGCCGGTTCGTTACTAATAAGCACATGCACGAGTTGCTTAGTAGTTTAAACAACCAAGCAACCCATCCAGCTATGCCTGTACGTAGCGGATCACCCAGAAATTGGCTGGGTGGTCTGCTACATACAGGTGAGATGCCATATAACTTAGAGTATATGTTCGTTGTTCGTTGGTTACAAAGGGCCTGATGAGCCTCGATCAGCAGCCTCTTAACCATATTCATAATTAGCCTGCTAAAGTACTAATGTACAAGCGATTGTGAATCGAGCACATACGATTGGATGTTCTATGTACAATATATTGTAACGGCAGGACAGGCTTTGGCCAGGCATCGTCAGCATCACTGGTCAGTCCCAGTTCGTTAGACGGATGGTTGAACTGATACACCGATACACTGTCACTGCACCTCCGAACTAACGCAGGTGGATCACCCGGGTTAAACTGAGATCTAGTAATCCCTTGCATTAATCGAATCAGTGGGGATTACAAGCAGCTCAGACTGGATTGGGTGTGATGTCGCTTGAGGGTGAGGGCGCGAGGTTAGACGTGTGTAACAGCCGGCTGGGTTTCTCAGACATAGAATGGCTGTACACCTGTATGTTGTGGAGCAATGGTTTGACAAGGTCTGCTTGGGACGACGTGATGACTCAGGTTTGTTAGACCACAGCGGAGTGCTACACGACTGCGGGGAACTCTCCCAGCCAACCAATAGTAGTCGAACCCCCTACCTGCACTCTTAACATGGCCATCGAATCCACACTGGCACTTTGTCCGGGCAGGATCCTATGCCGCGTCCCCAATATTCCCGCTGCCAAGCGGGCACCGCCGCCTCTCCTTGCAGTGATACCACCCAGGGTCACCGCAGTAGTGCGGAGTAGCACATTCTGACAACCACGGATACGCACTGTGAAATATATTTCAGCAGGCCTTGTTTGCTTACATCTCTCAACATTAAATCAAATCAGTACGTACACTGACCTCACCAGGGCTTTGTTTCCTGTGGTGGTCTGTCTCGCATGCATGTTCTGCACATGCCATGCACTGCAGGCGCCATTTTCCACCCAGCCACAGGACGCGTTATCACACGGGCCAGCCCCAACAGTGTCGACCTCGTCGCCCAGGAGGCCTCGCGGATCGACCCCTCGTCCATATCGCTGTGGGACATTGAGGTGCTGAACAAGCAGGAGGCCCTGCATGCTGTGCACCTAGTCGGGGCCGCGATTTATTGCTGGAACGTGTATTGGAACTTGATGACCAGTGGAGCGAAAGTAAGTGCTGGTTCGACTTCGATGGATTGGTTGTCACAGTCACGTAAAAACGAATGATTGTGTGAAGTCAGATAAGTCAGATCATCTATGCTAACCGCGCCCCGATGCTTGGCTACCCAGCCGCGATGGAAAGTCCGCCCAAGCAAGGATTCTGTTCTCCCAAGGAACCGGGTGAGAGGGGTCACAATCCCCTCGACGTACACAGAGCCACGTGCATTCGTTGCACTTCTAATATACGGCGAAGCAGACGCACGTACAGCAGTCAATCCCAAATAAATGACCAAGGAGGCTATCTACAGCCTGCAGCCGCGATTTACAGCTGCT
>NW_003308428.1:1006-2757 GCF_000143455.1 Volvox carteri f. nagariensis | reverse complement strand
CGTGGGCATCAAGCGCGGCATCATGCCACACTCCATGCGCATCGGGGGAAACAGTGCTGCAGCAGCCAGAGGGGTATCCGAAGAAGCCCGCAAGGCCCACGGTCGCTGGAAGACGGACGCAATGGTACAGCTATATACCCGGCTGGAAGACGATGCCGCACTGGAAACCACGCGCAACCTGGGCCTCGCCTGAGCCAGAGGGCCCCTCCTGCTATCTTTTCTGTCTGCAGTAGTGTAAGGCCCTTGGCAGCCCCGGTTTCGCCTCGCCCTGTCCTATCCGACACCCCGAACGCAACCGTACAGCAAGCCATGAAGGCTATAGGACATAATTGTAGCTTAGATGCGGCAGGAGCAAAGCGAGTATAGCCTCTAAGCTAGGTTATGTACGGCAGCCGTATGGCTTGCTGAGAATTCGAATTTACTATTGCAGCTGACAGCTCCATAGTTCCGGCATTCTGCCTACACTATTGGAGCTTATTATTATTGTTGCTCTCACTTCCCCCCCCCCGCCCTCAGTGTCCCTCGTTTATAAGCGGCAGGCTCGGCCCAGTTGGAGACCGGTGATTAGGCAGTCCCCTCGGAGCGCCGGACGTGCAGCTGTACAGCGATTCCCGCACGGCAAATAAGTGCCTATAGAGTATCGTCGCGCGCTAGGAATGTCGCCTGGCCAGCCCCGCTGGCCAGGGTGTGGTTCGTGCGTCACTGACGCTTCAGGTTTGCCCTCGGGGCGGGTGACCAGTGGACGCAGTCATTAATGCTGCGTTTAGTTGTCTAGTGCTGTGCGTCAGTTCTTTCGGCCGTGCCGGTGTGGCCGCGCTGGACAGCGCTGCGCGCGCTCAGACCGCGCCGTGTGGTGCTAGACCGCGCTTCGGCGCACACGCGCCCTGGCGCTCCGAGAGCAGCAATTAGTACTCTGCAGTAGTGTAAGGCCCTTGGCTGTTTAGGGTTTTAGGGAGTACACACGGGGGGAAAGAATGGGCTATTGCAGCGAAGCAACGCCCCAGATGAGTGCTAAAAACAGTGCATTAGAACATGCATATTTGAAGCTTAGCCTAACGTTGTCCTTGGCCTCCGACTGCACCCACTACCCTCCAGAGCGTGGCCTGGAGCTTTTCGAGTCGAGGGACGTACGTCATACATCGCTACAAGGTGTGTATGGATAGGGAGGTTCGGGGAATTGGGGCTGGAAGGGTTGGGAGGGTCGTGGCACGGGGGTTGGCGGGGTATGGGGGTTAGGGAGGGTCGGGGAATCACATTTCACTCACTTTTCATGTCCCCCCCTCCCTTTGCCCCCTAAGGCCTGCCACACCAGGGAGGACGTGGAGTGCTGGCACTTTTCCTCAAAGTTACCAAACAGCATATAAAGGGCAGCGGGTTCTCTGTCTAGATCTTTTGCATGGGGGATCTTGGAAAACCAGCAAACCTACATGGCTGGCGTAGCTACACAAACAAAAGCCTTTTTATCCCCCGGTTTCCGAGCTTAAGTTTTCCCAAAGCTCTCAGCCCAGTGCAGAGAGACTGTACGTCCTGTACTTGATCAAGTACTGCACATACAGTCTCTCTGCACTGGGCTGTGAGCTTTGGAAAACTTATAGGCTGTGAAACCGGGGGATAAAAAGGCTTGTTTAGTTTGTGTAGCTAGGCCTTCATGAAAAGGCAACTTCTCCTCTGTACCTCAGAAAGAATCGTGATTAAGAACATGTGGTCCTACACAGGCGCATATCTCAAGTCTGTGTACATCTTTACCTTTA
>NW_003308428.1:0-752 GCF_000143455.1 Volvox carteri f. nagariensis | reverse complement strand
CTCATACTACACACAGGCCCCTCCTCCCTGTGAAGCAATGTCTGGGCAGCATCGTGTCCTCTTCCTGCGCTGTGCTGCCACCGATAGTACTGGATCCTTGATACCAGAAAGAAGGCTGCTGGCNCCTGCTGCACAGGAGCCAGGCTGCTGTGTAGCCCACACTCCCATCCGGATGGATCCATGCCTCGGTGTGGCCATGCCAGTTAAATTCAGCGCGTGTTCCTAACTGTCTGCTAGCTGTGTTCATCAACTTCCTCCCAACGACCTACCACGAATTGTTTTTCAACAGTCAGGCAACTGTTTGGCCAACTGTCTCCGATCTGTCAGCCAACTGCCTCTGAACTGTGTATTGACTTGACTTTTTGCCAACTGCCAACCCACCTATATATATATTACTAGTGTCCTGACCACCAACAATAATGTGTGTGCCTGCGGTAACTACCTTTTTTTTACTTAGTAAGTGCCCATAAAGTGTCTGCCACCACATCATCTGCCTGATTGCCTGCTAACTGCCCACCAACTGCCTTCCAACTGTCTCACAACTGACTAACAACCGACGTACTGATTTTAACTGTCCCATCAACCATGTGGCTTGAAACCGACTGACTGTCCACCTGTCATGTCAGCAACTGCCTGCCCAACTGTCTGTCCACAGCCTGCTCAACTGTGTGCCAACGGTTGTGGGGTCAACTGTCTGCCAAATGCCTACAACTGTCTTATAACTGTCTTAATAACTGTGTACCAAACAGTTG
>NW_003308427.1:2155-3084 GCF_000143455.1 Volvox carteri f. nagariensis | reverse complement strand
AATCACACGGGTCCCATGAGGTTGCTGTATCCGGCAGGCAGTCGACAGCGGTTGGCCGAATGGTGAAAGGTGCACGGCAGTGCATGCAGATCAGTTGGGGAAGGCTGATAGCCATGGGTTTGTCCCAGCAGGACCGTGATGGGGATAGGAGAAAAGCCAGCACAACATCCTGAGGAACCACAGCGGGGACAGGCGGCCTCATCACTGCACCGCTCCACGGCGCTCTGCAGTGCAGAATGCGTCGCCGCCAGCAGAGCTGCATGGGTTGCACTCGCATCGGGAAGATGTTGGAAGTACAGACTAGCGAGTTGGGGGTCGAACGCGAGTTCGTGAGAGGTGGCCCCTCATAGCTCATACCGGCCTGTGTGGATGCAGGGGGGCCCGCCCTTTTTTCGGCTTCGAGGAAGCCGACACCCGACTTGTCATTCTTTTCAGCTACTTCCATTCATGAAAACATACCTGTTTGCTGGAAGCAGAGCCGAGACACTTCACCGCCGAGGTCAATTATTTCATGGGCTTTTTTCAGGTCGCGGCTTTTGAAAATGTAGATGTATCTGCGAAGCAAGGTGGTGGATTAAACCTGTTTAGATGATGTTTGCAGCGATGAAGCGTGGTGTCGGAAAGTGCTGATTCTTGTTACCGGCGGAGCTCACCCGCCATAGCCAATAAGTGCCGTTCCATTGTTGGAGTCCGCTTGGTCGACAATCCATCTGCATATCGATCAGCGAAGTGGTTTGCGGGCGAGGTCGGATTCGCAGGCAGCGAAGCAACCGACAGCTCGCAGCCACCCGCGGATTCTTACATTTCATAATTGCAGGAGGCGCTTGTGCTCCTTATCAGGGCAATGAAGGCTGCGGTTAGCACTGCGATCACTCCGGCGCGCACGACGCTCGTCATTCCTGTGGACGCTTAGAACGTGCTACACACAC
>NW_003308427.1:0-2105 GCF_000143455.1 Volvox carteri f. nagariensis | reverse complement strand
CTACCGACCGGAACTGGGCCGGAACTGGCCTGGAGTATGCCATTGGGATTGCTCACAAACAGTGCCAGAACTATCTATGCATGTGCATGAAGAGTGCGCACATGAACAAAAACGCGCCAACTCAGTGCGTGCCTCTTGGTCTATGAGGGGAGTTGTAACTTATCGGGGAGGGGGGGGGTGGTCTGTCAGTGAAAAAAGTGGCTGCAGTGAAAAAAATCACTGCAGCCACAGAGGATATCGGTCAAATTTCGGTGCACTGACTAGGTAAAACAGTCATAAGACACTGCTTTATGTATGGGCTAGAAACTAGGCCAACTGTGCATTAGACTGGGACTGCCAGGCTAGGCCAGACTGAGCCTCGCCAGCACAGAAAAAGCTACAACTAACAAGCAATATAAATGATCAACCTGGTCCGACAAGGTGTTTTGAATCCTTCTGTATTTACTTGGATCGGGTCAAGGGCTTACTGGGGACCGCTAGAGGACTTGTTGGGCTGCCGATGCTGCGCCGAGGTCTTCTTGTAGCCCAGCGGCGTGAGCGAGTTGATCCCGAAGCTGCATGGAACCGTTACAAACTATGTCAGCCAAACCCCGACTGCAAAAAGACACAAGGTCTAGATGCAGCAGCCTTGTCATACCTCAAGCTGTTGCTCCCCAGGGACAACATCTTTGTTCCAATAACGGTCGCCTCTCTTCACGTATTCAATAGTCACTATTCTCCAGCTCCCAGACCTTGATGGATACACTACGACCCGATGAACAGCGCCAGTCGGTAGCCTTCTTTGGAATATCACAGAGTCGGGTTCATCAAGGTCTCTGTTCCGCACGATTTGCGTGTTGGGATCCCTAATAAAATTCTCAATGTAGTCTTTCGTGTAGTGCGGAGAAATACGCTGTTTGAAACGTTTTTTCTGCCTAATCAGTCCATATAAAATTCATTGCCAAAGCTTTAGGTTGAGTTAGAGGAGGCAAGCACGCCGGAGATATCCTTCCTGCGCCCAGTTCCGTACCGAGGACGAGCACTGCAAAACTTTCTCTAAAGCAGCCTCTTTCGATAATACAAACAGAGTCAAACCCCGTGTTAGGTTTTCTTGTTAGTTGTTAAGTCGTTAACTTTACTCGTGGACGATCATTTGAGATACGGATAATGTACGACCTTCCGGCGCCGCCTAGGCTCTGGATAACTATTTAAGTCGTTGTTGTTGTTTAGTTTGTTATGTCATCATTGTTACATCTTGTAGGTTGTTAGCTGGCTTAAGTCGCTCGGCCCTCTTTGTAATCATCGTGGCATCCCAACGAGAAACGGAGCCTATGCCCTTTCAGTTGGTATCGATCTAGACGATCCGGCCTATACGCTTCGCTCCGCCTTCGTCTTCATCGTCTTCGTCGTCATCGCTTTCGTCTTCGCTCCGCTGGTCATCTTCGTCATCGTCGTCTTCGTCATCTTCGTCTTCGTCATCCTCCGATGGCTCCCGTCCCCATCACGGGACTCTATCAAGCGCAGCTTGCTATGTTTGCCTTGACGCAGGGTTCCGGACCAAACTCCTTACAATGCTACATTGCGGAATTCCAACGCCTTATGGCTGACCTGCCGTACCGCCACGAGAAGGACCACGTCCTCTTCTTCGCGCAGGGACTGCAGGACGACCTCAGGAAGGAGATCTTCTCGCACTTACGCAACCCGGGTTCCTACATACGACTGCAGGATGTGATCGACCTTGCATGCACCATTTCAATGGAGCACGATGCCGCTCACCGCTCACCGCATTCGCTACCGCAGGGCACCTGCACCATCAACGTCCCCACCGACCGCTCGCCCTTTCGTTCCACCACCTCTCGAACCGCAAACCGCTCTCCCTCCCGCTCCCCCTCCCCCTCTCCGACTCGCACCGACAATTCCGACCGCCGTCGTCAGGACAACGACCGTGGACGCACCTTTCTCTCCAGTTCAGACAGCCCCCAGCCTTGCCGCGATGACCAGCACCGCCGCGCCGACCCACCCCGCCGCCGCCGCCGTTCGCCTCGATCCCGTCAACGTGGCCTTTAAGCCACCACCGGCAGAACAGGTTAGCCACAGCTTGCCGGTGCGTTTTGCTGTGCAACGGT
>NW_003308426.1:0-3060 GCF_000143455.1 Volvox carteri f. nagariensis | reverse complement strand
TATCCATTTCCCATCGATGCAAACATGTGTTTTGTTGGGCAGTCGTTAGTCGTCATGGTACGAACACCCTAACCGAACACAGGACCCGGACACCCAGGTACAATTCTGATTCCAGATCGGAGCGGTACAGACAAAGCAAAACCTGCTGTTTCTGATGTGCTGCTCATAGATTGCAACCAAGTGAACGTTTTTCAATCCTACCGGAGGCGCTCGCAACTTGGTAGTGGTCCCTAACGCGACCTTTGGTGACCTAGGGTAAACGCTTCGTGCCCGTAGTGTTACAAAGACGTATAACCGCGTCAGCTCAAATTTCACCCCTAACATTCCGATAAGGTTGGAGCCCTTTCATGCTCTACAGGATAGCCTCTCCCGCCGAAGCCACACACGCACAGTAGGGTCACAACGCCATCCACATCCGTGCGACGTACATGCTTGCTTGTTGCACAGGTTGCACACGGTTGCACCCACCAACAACACCACGGAAGCAGGACAAAGACAAGGCGCTCGCAAAACTTGTCAAGCTACAATACCGTACCACTCTTCCCAAACTCCTGCAACCGATCGCGTCATGACCTATACAAGAGTTCGGAGATTCAAAATTCATGACAAATCCTGCCATACGCAGAAAGCCGCCTGTGCAGAAGCCTGCGGCTGGGAAGGCCATGCACCAAAAACAAAGCAACGGCTAAAGGAATTGTACGCAGCGGCGATGAACCCAGCAACTCCTCATTGCTTGCGCGCATACAGCAAGCTCCTCTAATGCAAGCACGCTATTCGACAGATTCGGTCATTGGGGAAATTGCAGTCAGTGGGTTGCGCAATTTCAAATGATCATACGGTCAGTCGTGCTCCCCTGCTCAAGTTAAAAGACGAGGAACGTTCTGGCATGTCAAGTAAGGAACAGTAATACACAACTCAGCAGGTCACATTCAGGATCACGCAATTCGTACATCGCGGCACTTCAGGTCGTCACCGCGAAAGTCACATCACGGCCGAACTGCCTTCCACGTGCGACGCAGGTTTAGCCGCCGGCAGACAACCACCGAAACCATTCCGAGGCACTTATGTGCAGTGTTTTCCGCCAACCTTCGCAGTTTGCACCGCAGCGTACCGTATCACTGTGGCCATGACAAAACCTTCGGCCAAGCTTATTGTCGTTTCGCTAATTCTGGCCCGCACTGCGCATCCCACTTTCATCATCCCGCCTATTCGCCCTAAATGGAGTAACGTTCGCGGCCTGGTACGCGCCACGAAGCTGAACGGGGCTACTCAGCAGCAACACACAACAGGTACACCGCCAGAACTAGAGCCAGATCAACCCGTCATGCGTCCAGTGGCCGCAAAAGCCCGCATGGAGTGCTGCTCCTCCTTTTGTAATGCGTCCCGGGACTCGTCACCCACAAGCGCGAGGGCTCTGTCAATGGCCACTGCACCCCAGCCGGCGAAGCGGAGCGCAACATGCAGCAGCTGGCTCACGGCCACCTAGACTCGAGCTCGGAAAGACCTAGATAAGCAGGAACCAAAGCGCTTTAAGCGCTGGCGGCCGGCGGGTTCAACAGGCGCCAACCCTCGATCCAGGCCACCATGCCATCCGCAAGCTTGGAGAAGTAAGGGTCGATGTGGCTATTGCTGCTGCTTTTGTTGATTCCAGAGTTACGGGAGGCGGGGCCGACACGTTGGGGGTGACGGGGGGTGACGGAGGAGGCTGCAGCAGCTTGTTGCGGATGCAGGGCCCATCCCGGGGCTCCAGGGTGGGAAGGTAGTGGCGGTACGCCACACAATGCTTCGCATCTTCGCCATCCGCGTCGTCCCCATCATCCCGGCCTGAACACAGCGGCAGCCAGCGCAGCGGCAGCTCTTCAACTATCAACTCGCCAACAGAATGATAATTGTGCAACTCAAAATCCAAATTCAAGTCACGTGGTTCTGCTGCTCGCCAAGTCTCCCCTGCGTGTCTTCTGGCCAGCGGGGAGCTGTCCGTCATGGAGGCGGAGGACGAGGAGGAGGCGCAGGCGGAGGAGGAGAGCCGGAGTGCGTGGGGGGTGGAGGCGGAATAGCAGCTCGCAGCGGACAAAACAGGCCGCCCCAGGGCCGTGCTGATACCGCCGTCCAGCTGCCGCTCCACAAGCGGCGTCCTGCCATGTAGGCTGCTGGGTATGTAACTTCCGGCGCCGCTGCAGCCGGTACTGCTGCTGCCGCGGCCGATGCACCGCGCGCCGCCGCCTATAGTGGTAGACTGACTGGTAGCAGCAGCAGCAGGTTGGGGATGCCGCAGCCAGGCAGCCACATCCCTAGTGAGGCAGGCTCGCCTCGCAGCACCTGACGCGGGCTTAAGATATCGCGAATGTCGTCGCTGCATCGGAAGTAACATCAGGATAGAAGGCAGATATGCGGTAGTGCGGCTTGTCCGGAAATTTCATTTGAGACGGGAGGATGCCTAACATCCAAACATTTAAAATGTTAGCCTTGGAATTAGCATCATTGAAAGCGACGAAAGGTAACGAAAAAAAGAATGCAAGGAGTTGTTGTAATCCTTCTAAAGATACCAAATTGCTTGATTGGTGGCTTGATCAACGTTGCATGGAGGCAGGTTGGGCCGTTAGATGGCACCTGGATGGCACATGGCCCTTATCCCATTTCCCATCGATGCAAACATGTGTTTTGTTGGGCAGTCGTTAGTCGTCATGGTACGAACACCCTAACCGAACACAGGACCCGGACACCCAGGTACAATTCTGATTCCAGATCGGAGCGGTACAGACAAAGCAAAACCTGCTGTTTCTGATGTGCTGCTCATAGATTGCAACCAAGTGAACGTTTTTCAATCCTACCGGAGGCGCTCGCAACTTGGTAGTGGTCCCTAACGCGACCTTTGGTGACCTAGGGTAAACGCTTCGTGCCCGTAGTGTTACAAAGACGTATAACCGCGTCAGCTCAAATTTCACCCCTAACATTCCGATAAGGTTGGAGCCCTTTCATGCTCTACAGGATAGCCTCTCCCGCCGAAGCCACACACGCACAGTAGGGTCACAACGCCATCCACATCCGTGCGACGTACAT
>NW_003308425.1:0-2926 GCF_000143455.1 Volvox carteri f. nagariensis | reverse complement strand
CCTTAGATCGAAGGTGTATTGGGTGATCAACCAAACCCTAGGTTTACCCCCCCCTTACCCCTCCCCTCCGCTTTCCACCCCCCTGTGCATGGTCAATATTCAGCAATACCAACCCACAGGTCTCCGCCCTATACCGGCTCCAAATAATGGCCTAAGGGTGGTTCTCTGTGGACCTGCTATTGCCGCAGTTCGCGCTCCACTGTAACAACTGCAACCTACTATCCTCGGCACTGACCCATGGGTCACCGTGCACACCCGCCGACTGCACCGACCGCGACAGGTCTTCACGTACCTGTCGTCGAACGGTACTCCCAGCCGTCTGCGTCCACCAACAGCGTCGTCGCCGCCGCCGCCGCCGGCCCGCCGCCGTGCGGCTGGCCCCCCCGCATATCCACGGTCCACTCCCCAGCCCACTGCCAACCCCCACCACGCGGCAACTCCACCTCCTCACGACCACGCCAGGCGCTGCTGCTGCTGCCGCCGCCGCCGCCGTCGCCACCGGCGCGACCGCCGCCCGCCCCGCCGACGGCACACCCCAGCAGCGCCATGTCGTCGTCTGAGGAGGCCCCCTGCCAGTTGCCCCAAGGCTCTCGAACCTGGCGATGCAGTCGAACGAGCCATCAATTCCACCATCACAAAGACGATGACGGTGGGTGCAATTAAGGTTGGTATTCTTTTAGAGGAAAGAGGAGCCGGCAGCCGTAGTGGACAGCAGCCGACAAGGAACACCGCAGCACACAGGCAAGAGGAAAGAGGAACGGGGAAGTGTCTAGGTAAATACATACACACGCACGCACGCACCAGTCCTTGCCCGGGACTGTACCCCACAACGCCTCTTCATACCCCGTCTCCCTCCACACGGAGCCCAACTACCCACCCGTACTGCCGTACCTGATATTCGTACACTTCCTCCGTAACCACCTCCTCGATTACCGCCGACCCCGGGGGGCCTGTCGACATGCAAATGCCGTGATCCGTACCTCCGCTGCCGCCGCCACCGCCGCCGGCAGCGGCGGCGATGCCGAGGCCGCTGCCGCCGCCACCAACGGCGGCGTCTTGCCTACCGTTTCCGGACGGCGCCGTCGCCGTGGCACATGCACTTGGTACGAACGGCGACGACGACAGCGGACCGCTGCTTATCGTACCCAGCCCGGGGATTCTGCCGCCGCCGCTGTCGCCAGCGTCGTCGTCGTCAGCGTCCATGTCACCATGCAACAGAAATGCGTCGTCGCCGCTGTCGCTGTCGCTGCAGCTGTCCAACATTCCGACACCGCCGCCGCCATCACCGTTGCCTCCCTGCACATCCATACGACGTGTTTGAAACCGATCTGAGCTCCCACGCGGGCAGATGCCCTATGCGTCTGTCTGTCTGTCTGTATGTATGTGCGGCTGTGTTGGGCCAAAGCATCAGCCAACGCCACCTACTCCAGGAGACACCCGCCATCAGCCACATCAACTCTTGCAATCGCCTGTCTAGCAGCAGCTCGCACATTAGTTTGATAGTAGACAGGCTTATCCCGCACAAATCGAAGGAAAGTGAAACGTTACTTACCACGTCAACCACTACTGGGCAGAACTCCAGAAGAGTACGGAAGAAATAATAGAATTAGAACAATCGCCGCAGCGCCGTAAACCGTCCACTGTGCCGTACCTTGAAACGCCGTACCATGCTGCCGTTATCCGCCAGCAGCGCTCCTACCTCGTCCAGGAGGCTCCACAGCCCCGCCGTACCGCTGCCAACCCCGCCGGCAGCGGCGCCGCTGACCAGCATTCCGCCGCTGCCAGAGTTGCCCGACGGCGGCGGCGGCGCAGCCGCCGCCGACACAACCGCCGCCGCTACTGCTGACACAGCGGTACCAGTCGCCCCATCCTGCTGCTGGCGGGACGTCGCCGGCGGCTGCAGCGGCTGCGCCGTCATTCCGTCCGCAAGACCCGTACTACCCGCCGGCGCCGCAGTGGCGGCGGCGGCCTTCTCAGCAGCTGACGAAGGCGTCACCGCAGCCGCCGCTGCCAGGATCTCCCGCCGTAGCCGCGGGAAGGCGGCGGCGGTGGCGGCCACTCGGGCATCCGCGTCCAACGGCAGCAGTGAAGCGAAGAACGGGTGTAGTACGGACGAAAAGTACGGCGGAAAGAGCGGCTCGGGCCAGTCGGAGAGGTACTTGGCGGCGGGCCAGCGGGCAGCTGCGGTTTTGAAGTGCGGAGGAACGCGGAATGATGTATAAAAATCCTCAACTTGACACACATACACACACAAATATGCACATACATACACACACACCAACAAACATACACTGACATTTACATATAGACAGATGTACACACCTGCAAACAAATAAGTACATGCATACAAACACATACAAACAGACAGGCGTACATACCTGCACACAGACGTGCACATGTGCTCGCGGTCAAATTTGAAAACAACGAACCACGAGAAGTAGAAGCTCAAAAACGTGATCATACCTGGATCCAATTGGATCATGTGCAGTACAAGTCGCCGTATATCAGGATCCACTGCCGCCAGCGCGCCGCCTGACGCCAGGTCAGCGGCGGCGTCACCACGTCTGTACGACAGCAGTGCCGACAGGTCGAAAAGTGCCTTGCCGTCGCAGAACACCTCCGCTATAACGCAACCCAGCGAGAAAATGTCCTACGGGCGAGGGTGAGGTCTATATGTATGTATGTGCATGTATGTACATCCGGAGACATGGGAATGGGTCGCACTTTGGCCGCCGGTCTCCAACATTTCGTATGTCTATGCTCAGAGCTATGGACGATCAGCGGAACACATGATGTCTAAGTTTGAGTTATGGGCAAAACCAGCGGACCTTTAGGCCTTGGAAGGGCCCGCAGTAAAATGACGAAGCGGCGCATCTTCCCAATGAAAGATAAGCGCGTTGGGATGGAGCTCTCCAGTCGTGATGCC
>NW_003308424.1:0-2858 GCF_000143455.1 Volvox carteri f. nagariensis | reverse complement strand
ATGAATGGTAGGTAAGAGAGTCGGCATGAGGCTGGAGGCTTACGTTTTCTGCTGTCGATGACTGCATTAGGTTATTTTCGTACTCTCTACTCGATTGCCGTGCGAGCGGCCCACCCGCCCTCCCACTAACAGCCAAATGGCTGATCGGAATTGTCTTTGAAGGGTTTGGGTACCGCGGGAGTGTGGTCGCAGACGCAATGGCCTTCCCCACAATAAGTTAGTAGTGAGTACGGATCACGCGATGACGTTTAAGCAATGTATGGGGGCTTCATCGGCCAACAATTAGTTGCTTGGCGCTCGGTTGCAGTACACGCACGCCTCCGCATTTGAATTGTTTCGCACCCGAAGCGCCACACTCAATTACTGTAAACCTCTATATGGATCCTTGAGAATGCCAAGCATTTCAACAAACAAGGCTTCCAGACGGAATGGAAATTTTAAGGGGGTGTTGCAAAGTGTTCCGTCATGGGCCCATCAAAGAGAGTGGGTTAGGTTTTCCTGTCGGGTGTGCGGCGTGGGGGGCTTGTGGGAGTGGTGAAGCCGGTGGGAACAGCGATGGAGAGGAAGGGGATGAAGAAGGAGAGTAGATGGTGCTGGGGCCCGCCGGCCATGGATGGAGGGGGGAGGGTTTCTCTGCGTGGTAGGCGGGAGCAGGCAGCGTCTGTGGGCCGTGCCTTCTTTCGGGTTTCATAGGGGCGCGCCGCGCTGGCTTGTCATTCCCCGCGGCAATAGGTGTTTTGCGTTGGTTCGCGCTGGGCTGCGCCCGGGAGCCCGTAGTCCCCAAAGTTGCCGTGCGAACCAGGTTCTCCCGCGGGTGTGAGTGGACCGGTGAGATAGTGGCGGCCGTCCCCGGGAGGTGTGCGTTGCTTGTGGTAGGCGAGCAGCTGGCCTTCAGGAACGCTCACAGTGTGTGAGTGTGAGCGTTTTGTACTCGGTTCCTGTGGCCGCATCTCGGTTCTCGTGGTGTGGCGGCTCAGGCCCGGGCCCGTGGCCCTCTTGCTTTGCTGGCTGCGTGGCTGTCCTTGGCTCGGGGGTTCAGCCCCGCTGAGGGGCCGTGTCTGGCCTGGGTAGCCAGGGACTGGGAGAGCGCCCCGGCTGGAGTGTGTGATGGAGTGAGGGGCGCGTCGAGGTACAGACGGACGTGGAGCCGCGCGCCTACCCCTGCGCTGCTGACATACTTCGGCCCCGGTCAGGTCAGGTCAGGTCAGGTCCCCCCGACGGTGCTCGCGCGAGAGTGTAACACCCCCCGTCAACTCCCCTATCTGAACAGCTGCTAACGACGTCCCCTTCCTGCAGGCCGTCATTGACTGTTTCGCTATGAACGACTTGTAAACGCACGCCACTGGTCCAGCTTGCACACGCTCCTGTCGCATCAGTTTCGCACCTAAATGCTGACGTTGCGTAAATAGGGATCATGAAGGTGATTGCGTGATGGCCAAGTCGCAAAAGTGGCTGTCACTGGTGGTTGTCTGAACTTTATTGCTTGACGCTTCTGCTTGATGCCTGTTTTTGGGTTCACAGTTGGGCTTGCATTCATCCAGAGCGGCCGCGCAGCACGCACGCACCGCCACAACCCACCTCGCACACAAGGAGCCCTAAATTGAACCAAACGGATGATCTCTCCAGGTGCGGTGCAATGTAACTAATAGTCGCTGGAGTGCACGCAGCCGGATTCACCGGCTAGCTAAGTAAGGGGGCAACAGTAATGCGTATGAATGCAATGCTTCTTTCCAGCAATCTGTTTGGCTACCCGGATGTCTGAAAGCTGAACGTGGGCGGCTTGTAGCTGTCAACGGCATTTCAAATCACTTTTGTCGTCGTGTCCCACATATTTCCATACACTATGAATTCATTTTATGATAAAGAAAGGGAAAGCAGGCCGAGCAGCCTTCGTGAGCGTGCTGACGCATTCGCTAAAGTCATTCACGATACAGTACACAGTAGCTTACATCCGTTTCTCGGTGACGTGGGCCGTATAAGTCTGTGCAAGTGCTGATCCCTAACTGATTCATGAAATTAGCCCGATCGTTACGATCGTGACTGGCGGAACTTACAATGCACCATTGCTTAAACGTCATCGCGTGATCCGTACTCACTACTAACTTATTGTGGGGAAGGCCATTGCGTCTGCGACCACACTCCCGCGGTACCCAAACCCTTCAAAGACAATTCCGATCAGCCATTTGGCTGTTAGTGGGAGGGCGGGTGGGCCGCTCGCACGGCAATCGAGTAGAGAGTACGAAAATAACCTAATGCAGTCATCGACAGCAGAAAACGTAAGCCTCCAGCCTCATGCCGACTCTCTTACCTACCATTCATATTCTCTACCTCGTTCCCAAGACTCCGCCGCGTTGCCTCTAGTTCGGCTCGTGCCACAGGTAACTTCGCTCGTCGCTACTTTGCCATTCACCTTCGCCTCCACCCAGCCTCTGCTTCTCCACAGAAGCGGGGACCTCCTTCGCCGTTGTTACGCCTCGTCTATGCGAATCCTCCTCATCCGACTGTGTCTTCTGCCTACCCGGTGCGCGCCCCCTCTCTCTGCGCATCCTTTTCTCTGGCCCTCTCTTACGGTTGCCTACCTTACTGCAGGACTCGCCCCTTGCCTGTCCGGTGCCGGGCAGGCTTTCCTTGCCTTCCCCGGCCCTACTTGGGGCGCCCCTCCTCGGCTCGTCAACTACCTTACTTCCGTCCGTTCCTGCCCCTCGGGGGCCCAACCCCTCCGCCCTTTCCGTGGGCCCGACGCCCGCTCTGGACTTTCTCACGCCCCCGGCCTCTCCGATGCTGCCCCCCCGGTAGGCTTGCCCGCGCCTGAGTCCTGTCTCTCCTCTCCGTCGCGCTTACCTCCCCTACCTTCTTCT
>NW_003308423.1:0-3117 GCF_000143455.1 Volvox carteri f. nagariensis | reverse complement strand
AGAGTAGTGAGCGCAAGTAAAAGAAGGGCAGGAACACGGATAGGATAGGTGGATTAAGATTGGCGCAATTTGTTAGAGATTTCCGCCCGTACTCGCGCGCCTCGCGGACAGTGATTTTTTTGGGTAATAGATTACTTTTTCGGAATAGATGGGGGTCTGAGCCTGGAAGAAATGGAATCGTTGGGTCAGTTGGCCATACTGGTTCATTACTTTGGCCATAAGTCGCCCCAAATGCCTTCTGCACATATAAAGCTGACCATTTGGAGCTTATACACTATTTATATATAAGATATTTGATGATATCACCATGAGACGGCCCGCTGTTGCGTTCAACTTAGGTCAACGGGGCATTCGTTCATTCTTGACCAAAGCAAACGGCTCAGAAACTCCGCAGACGCAATGCCCCAAACACTTAGAAGAAGGATTAGATAATGCAGAAGACAAGGATAGGCATGCTGCAGTTCCTGAAGACACCGTAGTCGGGCCTCCTTGCGTTCTTGAAGTCAGTGAAGCCAGCGATTTGAGCGAAGTTGAGGATCCCCCGGCGAAGCGGCCACGCACAACTGCAGCAATCAGCGACTCAGATGCTGACCAGCTTGATTCTGACGAGGAAGGGCCACCGCCCCAAGATGTCGCCACGGCACCACCGCCACCTTCAAGGCAGGGTGCTTCGCAGCGTCGCGGATTAACTTAGATTAACATGCTATGAAATGCGCGCATTCTTCCTCACTAAAAGCTCAAACTTACAGGGTGTTTCTAAAGTCAATGTTCTCTAAAAAATGCAGAGCAATATACATCGTTGGACGATTTTCAATCTCCTGCCATAGAATCTGTCCAATTAGCATTGGCCAATGCCCTGTTTGCCAAAGCCATGGCCACTTTTTACGTGTGGCCACCTCGTGCCATACATACTCGCAGGCAGGCGGCTGGCAGAGGTTAAGGCCTGACTTCTGCTCCCAGTTGACCCAGTCGACCCGGGTTCAAATCCGCCTGCCGGCTCCTCGGGTGTTTGAGGAGTGATGAAATGGGAGGTGGCCCCCCATCTTATGGACGGTGTAGGACGTGATAATATCAACTTGCGAGCTGACCAGGAACTAAGTTGATGCGCCGTTGATCCGCTAGATTTGGTTGGATGCTGGTGGTGAGTTGCCGAACCCAACGAATACATTCTGAAGTCGGATGGGGTGACGGATTAGGGTGCCCCTCTAGCAGGGGAGAGCAGGGACTGCCCCGGGAAAGGGGGCCGCTGGCGAAGTTAACCACCCTGTAACAACATACATACTCGCATATTATTATTATTATTATTATTATTATTATTATTATTATTATTATTATTATTATTATTATTATTATTATTATTATTATTATTATTATTATTATTATTGTTACACCGGTTTCCACTCAACCTGGCGTGTGTTAAGGGGGGAACGCTCTGAGGTCTGCACCTAGTCAGTCCTATATGCTATATTCCCACCGCGTCACCTCTACGGGCCCTTTTCCACCCTAGAGTTCCACCTATCGTTGGTGAGGACGCCACACTGTCGCTGTGGAACACGACCAGTTATCGAAACCTGCCGGAGTCTGGTGCTCCTGTTACAACTTCAGGCCACGTGCATGTCGCACCGCCTCCCTACCCTTACACTACTGCACTCTACACAGCACCCTGCGCTTTGTCCTGGTGGAGGGTAGTTAGCCCCCTACGACCCGCTTCACCCGCTGGGGGATTCCGCACCCCTCGTAGAGGTCACCATCTAAGGCTCGTGCGAGGTTCGGCCTAGTCATGTTGCAGTAGCCACTTGATTGGACAACTCCATTGACCTTGTGCAGCCATTTCCTCCTCCTCCTCGGCGCCTAGACTTCTGATGATGGACTTGTCATCACATACACCACGAGTTGCCCTGAGTAATGCCTCAGATATGCTGATACACTATCAGGGAACAAGTCTCACAACCCATGGTGACACCGGTGGAATTCGAACCCACATCTCCCACCGGTTAAGGTGGTGCTTTACCAGTTAAGCTACGGCACCTACATACTTGCATACATATATCATCAGATCATAGATCATCAGGTTCCGTTGGATGCCGGTGGTGGGTGCGGAACCTGAGCGATCCACTGAAAATTGGCTAGGGTGACTGGATGTGGGTGCCCCAAAACAAGGGGGAAGGCAGGGTCTGCCAGGTAGCGACCGTGGGGTGAAGATATGAATCCCCCTGTCCCACACATCATACTCGCAGGTCGCTGGATTTGCGCCATAACCAGTTAAGCGGTACCCTTCCGTCCGCCTGGTCAGCAATGTCGGTAAGCCTGAGGGCACAGATCCAAGTTGTGCGGGGTCTGGGTCATGGAACCCCATGCCTTGCACAAGCATTTCTACCCCTTTCCCTTTCCTGACACACTGCCTCTGGCCTGGTCACTCTCTCCCACCTCCGCCACCCGCATGCCTGCACATTGCTTTCTTGCTTCATTCATCAGGCGCTTCAGACGCTACTGCTTAACGACAACCGGCTCAGTGGCGGGCTACCTAGCAGCTGGAATGTCCTGATGCGCCTGCAGCAGTTCGAGGGAAGCAGGAACAATTTTTCGGTGCGTTATACATATAAAGCAGTTGTGCAGGCTTTCTTTATTTTCAAGGGAACAACTTAGGTCATATGTACAAACTCCAGCCTGCTGCCTGGTGGCAGCAGTCCATACGTGGACACGTGCCGCTTGAGCGCCGCTGGAGTAGAGAGCTAATTAGTTGGACACTTGGTTGCAGCAAGGGGTGTCCTACACACAACTGGGATCCCGGAGCCACTATAACTTGTAGAAGCTTCAGTGATTGCGCTGCCGCCTGTACGACACGGCCTACCTGTATATCGTTCATGTATAAGTCTGCATCCAATTCTACATGTGCACTACATAGCGCTGTATTTTGGGGACCCCAGGGTGCTAACAGATGCCTGCCGGGTAGCCTCGGCATCTTCCGGGTCTGTTTGAGAACTCTCAGTGCCCAACAGCTGCTGAGTACAGATGACCTAACTGTGCCGTCATTGTCGCAGCCACCACCATCGCCATTGGCCGCATCAGCAGTGTCGGTATCATCACCATTGCCACGACCACTAGAATCACGCTCAT
>NW_003308422.1:1975-3155 GCF_000143455.1 Volvox carteri f. nagariensis | reverse complement strand
GCCGTTCACTCCTCCGTTCACTCCTGCCCGTTCCCACCTCGGTGTGCCCCCTCCCCTCCACCACCTCGGGGGCCAGGTACTCGGGGTTGCCGCACAAAGTGAAAGCGCGGCCCTCATTACGTCGAGCAAACCTGGGGGGGGGAGGCAGGGGGGAAGGGGGATACGTGATGGTGGTGATGATGGTGGTGGTGATGATGGTAATGATGATGGTGATGGTGGTAATGATGATGATGATGAGTTAAGAAGGGAAAACAACCGGCAGACCGTCAGAAGTAGCGGGGGAGGCAGGGGGGGGAGGAAAGAGGCTCCGTTGGGGGTATGGTATGCGAAAATGGGGGTTGGGGGAAACGCGGGGAATAAAACACACGTGACGCCGCCGACCACCCTGACACATGACAAGGGAGGTGAGGATGCGTGCGTGTGAGCTTGCGGCCGCTCGTTTTGAACACGGAGGCAGAGGGAGAGGGAAGGGAAAAAGTGGCAGCGCACGTGTGTCTGTATGTCTGTCTCTCTGTCTCTCTGTTTGTCTGTATGTATGTATGTGTGTGCGTTTGCATGTACGCGCGTGTATTTGGCAGGACCGCTATCATCACCATCCCAGTTGTAAGACCTCCCCCCCCTGCCCCAACCCACCATCCGTCCATCTCACCTATCTTCCTTCCCCTCCCCAAAATACACCCCCTCACATCCACCCCCTCCCCCTCCCCCTCCCCCTCCCCCTCCCCCCTCCTCTTTCCCCCCCCCTCACCGGAAGTCCACCAGCTGCACCTGGCCCCCCTCCGTCACCACCACAGAGTGCACCGACAGCCCCCGGTAGATCACCCCCGACCAGTGCAGGTGCTCCAAACCCAGTACGACACTGGCGGCGATGTACATGGCGGAGGCCTCGTCGAAGGGCAGCGGCACCATGAGGCAGTCCAGAGTGCACAGCCCCACAGTCATGAGAACCTGCATTGCGTGTATGTACGTATGTACGTATGTATGTACTTCAGTGCATTGTATGTACGTGCGGGTGCCACCCCCTACCTCACACACACATACACTCCTCCCCCGTTGCAACGGTATACTGATAACCCACTCAACAACCCAACCAGATCGCTACACACGGAGAGAAAAACAAAACACTCAAGATAATATTCCCACTGCCGCCTCCCCCCCCATACACACACACTGTCGCCCC
>NW_003308422.1:0-666 GCF_000143455.1 Volvox carteri f. nagariensis | reverse complement strand
TGGGGGGGGAGAACCACGTGNAACGAGTGAAGATCATGGCAAGGAGGATATAGGCTGACACGCCGCAGAAGCATACGTAAGAAGCATGTAAGAGGGTGAGGGGAAGGACAAGGGGGAAAGCGAGGGAGTAACCTAGTGAGTGTACGAATCGACAGCTGACGTCAGAAAAGCAGCTGACGTCAGAGCAGTCAACACACAGGCTAAAGGGGACGGAATGCATGGAGGGGCGAGGGAAGCCTTAGAAAAAGTCTCAATGTCCCAACCCTCATCCCGCTTCGCCCCCCCCCCAAGACTTTCTCTTCCCCCCCCACCACCACACACACACATGCGCACACATACACAAAACACACAGAGCTACACGCTCATCCCCCTCCCCCCGCTCCCACACCTCCTTGGCTTGCTCGTCGGGGTTCGCCAGGTTCTTCTTGACAGTACAGGACACCTCCCCGGAGGCGATGACGAAGAAGTCCCGACCCTCCTCCCCCTGACGGATCACGTAGCTGCCGTCCTCAAACGTAACCTGTAGGGAGAGGGTGGCCCGGGGCGGGGTGGGGCGGGGCGTGTGTGTATGTGTGTGGTGGGAGGTAAGAGGAGGGATTAGGAGAGGGAGGAGAAGGGAGGGAGGAGGGGGTACGACGAACCGTTCGGATTAGTGACGCAAATCCC
>NW_003308421.1:2469-3139 GCF_000143455.1 Volvox carteri f. nagariensis | reverse complement strand
CCCCTCCCCCTCCTCCTCCGCTGTGGTGGCGGTTCGGCTTCCCTGGGTGGCCTGCCAGAAGCAACCCCCTAGCGAGGCGGGGGTGCTCAAGGCGGCCAAGGGATTCTACACTGGACCAGTGATGGGGCAGAGGTGAGAGGGGGGGCCGCCGGGGGGGAAGGGGGGGAGGGGGGGAGCCGGAGTCGTTGAGGGAGCTGCGAGCAGGGGCAGTACGGCAAGGGGAAAGCCGTACACGGGACGGGTAACTCGGGGGGTAGCTCTTGTGTTCGAGGTGGTGAATACGTACACCCCGGGGAACTGTTGGCTGCATGGCGGACAGACAGACAGACGAACAGACAAACATGCAGGCAGCGGACATATACACGTCCCGATGTCCCGAGCGTGAAGCGAGGGAGGGAGGGCTAAGGGCTGCGTGGTTGGCGGCGTGCGTGTGGACGGCCCCGGGTGACCGTTTGGTTTTGCGTGCTGTACACACTGCCAGTGGCAACACGTGTGTACGGACATGTACGGTTGGTACGACTTCGTACACCAGCGACCATCCTGGTATTCCCCAACCTGGCTATAGATGTACCCCGTAGGGAGCTTTGACTCCCCCTCTCCCCCCCCCTGGCCCAAGGGGCTCAGAGGGCAGCTGGCAGCTGGCTGGCGCTCTCGCAGCCCTTTTACTGCC
>NW_003308421.1:1085-2140 GCF_000143455.1 Volvox carteri f. nagariensis | reverse complement strand
CGAGCGAGTGAAGCTGAAGCTGAAGCTGATGGCAAGGAGGAAAGACTGATGCACCAGAAGTTAAGGTGTCCTAACTAAACAGTCGGGGCGGTTGTGAAGAGGAAGTCCAGTCGCGATGGGGGAGGGGTAACGGGGCAACGGGTTGGGACCCACATGGAGCCACCCGAGTAGCTCCCTCCCCTGGGTGGTGTGGTTACTTGCCTGGTGTGAGTGGCCTCTCTGGCAGCTCATACCCGCCACTTCCCGCCGCCTGCCCGTCTGTCTGTCTGTCTGTCTGTCCGTGGGGGAGGAAGGGACATGGGGTCGCTATTATGTGATTTGTGGTGCGTTGGCCACTGACCGGGGGGTCGCGTGTGCACGTATGTATGTATGTATGTATGTATGTTGTTACAGGGTGGTTAACTTCGCCAGCGGCCCCCTTTCCCGGGGCAGTCCCTGCTCTCCCCTGCTAGAGGGGCACCCTAATCCGTCACCCCATCCGACTTCAGAATGTATTCGTTGGGTTCGGCAACTCACCACCAGCATCCAACCAAATCTAGCGGATCAACGGCGCATCAACTTAGTTCCTGGTCAGCTCGCAAGTTGATATTATCACGTCCTACACCGTCCATATGATGGGGGGCCACCTCCCATTTCATCACTCCTCAAACACCCGAGGAGCCGGCAGGCGGATTTGAACCCGGGTCGACTGGGAGCAGAAGTCAGGCCTTAACCTCTGCCAGCCGCCTGCCATGTATGTATGTATGTATGTATGTATGTATGTATGTATGCCAGCCGCCTGCCATGTATGTATGTATGTATGTATGTATGTATGTATGTATGTATGTATGTATGTATGTATGTATGTATGTATGTATGTATGGTTTGGACGCCGTCCGGCTTTCGAAGTGAGCTGCTCGGAGTGACTCCCCCCGCGCTTTTCTGTCCTTAGAGGGGGATTACGATTACTTCTGCGGCCGTTACTTGCTTCTGGAATGGAAAACACATGTCGTACAATATTTCGAGTGAAACTCATTGGTCCTTGTATTTCTCCACATCGCGGCGCATCCGTCACT
>NW_003308421.1:0-324 GCF_000143455.1 Volvox carteri f. nagariensis | reverse complement strand
GGGGGGGAGGGGGGGAAGACGAACCACGAACGAGTGAAGCTGCTGCTGCCGACAAGGAAAGCGTGTACAAGAAGCAGAACTGACCAGGAGGCGGTTTTGAAGGCGGCGACCTCGGGATGATGTAATGATGACGACCGCGGAAACCTACCTACCTACCTACCTACCTACCTAGCCGCCAAGACTATAGTAAGAGCGGAAAAGGAGCAGTAGGACGAAGCCGTAAGGAAGTAAAGAAAGGTGTAGAGGCGGCGGAAAAGTAGTAAAGAACTGATGACGTGAGCTGGAGTAAAGTTTGCCGCCGGCCTGGCGGCGGGCGGCATTACG
>NW_003308420.1:2026-3168 GCF_000143455.1 Volvox carteri f. nagariensis | reverse complement strand
TCCCCCCCTCCGCCGGTACGGGTCCCCCAGGCAAATACACCCTCCCTCCCCCAGGTCCCCTTGCGCGGCACCCCCCCAAGCCCCATCCCTGATCCCGCCCCCCTCGCAACCTTTCCCCTCAACCTCCCTCTCGACCTCCCTACCACCCCCACCACCTCAAATCCCCCCTCCGCGCCTCGACACCCTATCCCCTTATCCCCTAAACTCCAGCTCCCGCCGCGTCCGCTTGACCATTAGGT
Source organism: Volvox carteri f. nagariensis (assembly GCF_000143455.1). Taxonomy (NCBI): domain Eukaryota; kingdom Viridiplantae; phylum Chlorophyta; class Chlorophyceae; order Chlamydomonadales; family Volvocaceae; genus Volvox; species Volvox carteri. The sequence continues at coordinate 2,929 of NW_003308420.1, read as the reverse complement.
CGTGATGTCCACCGCCTCCGCGCAGCACAGTGCTCCCCCGACGATTGACAGGATCGGGTGGTGGGGTCCCACTCCGTCCCAGCCCCGCCTTGGGACATTGAGCGCGGTGAAAGAGCGCAAGCGCGCCCAGAAGTCCACTACTGCCCGAGCGCGGGCGTATTCCAGGGGGGTTGCTGCTGCTGTTGCTGTTGCTGCTGCTGTTGCCGTCCCCGGTCCCGCGATGGGCCCCTGCGTTTGATCCTCAGGTACCGGCGCGTTCAGCGGCGGCCCCTCGTGCGGTCTCACTCCGTTGGCCAGGTGAAAGAAGTCCGTTATCCGCCGCTGTTGGGGCCCTTGCGCCTGGATCTGTTGCACTTGCTCTGGCTGTTCTGTCGCGGGGTTAGCCGCCCTTTCCAGTCGTCTTCCGGCTGCTCGCAGGCAGCACCTGCCTACCTCCATAGCAGACAGGGCCGCCAGGGCGATCACATCCCAGGGGGCCTGCTCGCAGCCGGTCGGGGCTTGGACCAACCACAGCTGCTTCCGGGTGATGCCGCCTGTCGCGGCCTCCTGGGAGGGCTGTATGTGTCGGTCAATTTGCTCCCGGACAGCTTGTGCGACGGGGCACTCCCAGAAGTGGTGCATGCGTGGGGAGCAGTGCTGGTTGCTGGCGTTGCCGAACCCTCCACACCCACAGCGCTCAGGCACCATGCGGGCCAGGTGCGTGTTGCCGGGCAGGGGGATGCCGTCCACGGCGAGCCGCCACAGCGTTTCTTTGTTCTCGTTCTCCCACCGCACCCCCGACCACAAGCGGGCTTGCGTCGCCCTGAAGCGGCTTGTTTCCGCTGAGGAGGAAGGTGCCGTTTCCTGCGGGTCCAACGCTTCTTGCACAAATGCTGCCATCAAGCGTCCCCGTTTCTCCTCGGT
>NW_003308420.1:0-1362 GCF_000143455.1 Volvox carteri f. nagariensis | reverse complement strand
GGTTCAAACTGTCTGGGTCTGCCTCGCCGGTATTGGGGAGCAACGGGTTACCCCACAACGCGGTTGCCCAGCACCACGGTCCGGGGGACAGGGGGCTGGTCTCGATATCCCGGAGCGGTGGTAGGTGTCCCAGGGCACCCACAATCCGGCTGATATCCGTGGGTAGATCGCTTCTGCCGAGTCGGGGCCCGGCTTGGCTGGCGGTCGTCAGGGCCCACGGTTGGAAGGCGGGGTGGGTGAGCAGCATATAAGCGGAGAGCGTCCGGACCCAGGGATGGAGACCACCATCTGCCCTCCCGTGCCCCCCGGTACCACCTGTGGTTCCTGCAGCTCCACCTGTCCCTGGCCCACATGACGCGTTAGATAGCCCGAGGGCCGCTATGATGAAGCGCACAGCCCATAACGCATGCCGAGCCTGGATGTGTTGCTGGAGGGGCAGCAGGCCAAAGCCTCCAGCCGACGGGTGGCCGGTCAAGAGATCCTTAGGCACCCCTGTCAAGCGGCGGCCGGGGTCTTCTGGGCCCTGCTGCCGGTCGACGAGGCGGGCCGTTAGGCGTTCTATTTCGTCCAGCGTACGGTTGGGGGNCGGCCCACCATGCTCCATGTGCCAGGTGACTGTCTGCATTCCGTACACCGATGCCGCTGTGGCTCGACCGAATGCTGATAGCGGGAAGCGGGAGAGCCGCTGCAGTCGCCGCTTGGCTTCCCCGAGTCTCTTCATCCAGTCGGGCTGTGGCGGGGATGGCTGGTTGTCAATTGGCAGGTTCAGGGCGGTGGCGGTGGTCACCACCTTGAGACCTCCTATTGACTCCTGCTGAGGGGCAGCTGATTGGGGTCCGGCCTGGGTTGCAGGTTGCGCCTGCTGTTGGTTTAATTGGCCAATCCACAGCAGCTCCACTTTGTCGAGATTTAGGCGTTGGCCAGACGCCCGGGCAAAGGTGTCCATGGCCTGGAGGAACGATGGTACTGAGTCTTCACCCTGCAGCGCCACTTCCGTGTCATCCGCATATTGGCACGCGGTGACTGGTTGTGAGTCGGCTGGCTGTAATTTGATCCCCACGTCTTGGCTCCGGAGCCAGCATTGTAGGGCCTGAGCAACGAAGAGGTAGAGCAAGGGTGCGAGGGGGCACCCTTGCCGTACCCCTGCTTCCATGTTCACCAGCTTCGATTTGTAGCCATTCACCATCGCTCGGGCTCGCGTTTCGCTCAGCAGCAGTCTTACCCAGGCGCAGAGCTGTGGCCCTGCACCCATGGTCTCCATTGCTGCCAGGAGGAACCCACGATCCACCGTGTCATAGGCCTTGGCGAAGTCCAGGAATGCCAGGAGCCCCCGGCGGTTCTGCTTGCGAAGGAGGTGTGACA
>NW_003308419.1:0-1565 GCF_000143455.1 Volvox carteri f. nagariensis | reverse complement strand
ACGGGCACTGCTGCCTGACACGGACACAACACCGGTGCCAGCGGAACAATGTATGTGGGATGTGGCGGTTGGAAACAAGGAGTAGGCTCATGGCGGCTGCAATGAAACAAAGGACATGCGGACCCAGGCTGGGGACCTCCTGGCGGAGAAAGGCCCAAGACACGCTGTAACGGATTTTTTGGGTTTGTGCAACTTTGGGTCCCTACATGGGGCTGGTTGTCGGTGGGGCGACATCACCCCATTCCGCGGGTGGCAGGAGTAGAACTGCAGTGCACAGGCCCGTCGTCCGAGGGCTGAAGAGAAAACAGGCGGGGCCTTCAGGCATGGTTCAGTAGAGGGGGATTTCCCCGGCTGCCGCCGCGCACATCACGAGCCAGGATAGGTGTGCCAAGACCTCAAGCGGGGCTTACAGGGGGGGACCATTGGGGGTCGGCCTATGGGTCCACGGTAATCATAATTCACTCATGGCTCTCAATGGCAAACGTGTAGGCCCGTGAGCCCGAAAGCCATCCAGCTGCTATGTGCTCTATGACCGTCAGACCAGCGCCTACGATCTATCTGCAATGGATCGATCCTAGACAATCCGTTTTGGGGCTCCTGGAGGCCCAGAAAGCGCTGCCGGGGCATCATGCGCCCCCTTAACGTCGACCACGCAATGTCTTGCATGTGCTAGCTTCCACAACAATCCTATGCGTTTCAGTGCTTTTGGATGGGTACAAAGCGAGAAGTCCTGTCATCATCATCGGCCAGGTCGAAGTCGGAGGTGCCCGCGCGTGAAGCTCTTTGCTAAACTAGTTAAAGCAATAACTTTTCTTTGGCTATGCAGTTTCTGTAGTCCGTTCATTTGGCATTATGTAAATGTGTGACCTCTGTCCGGCAGTCGCAGTTTCCATCTACCAAAGTATGACCGGTTTGTGCAAAATTTAAGCTATAAAGAAAAGCAATAATTAACTCAATTGGTGTTCCTGGCCTCGCCGTAGTTCGTTAGCCAACTTCCACTCCGGGGCATAGGCACTCCGGGAGGGGGGGGAGGGCCAGCTGGCCCGCTGGCTCTATTCTTCAAAAGTCTGGAGCCCACTGTAACAGCGCCACGCACGTTACCTAAGGAATGAGCATATCTTACCCATAACGCCTTGTTTCGGTCTGTGTTGCAGCCCCAGTATGAAGGCATGTGTTCCTAACCGTAGTTCAACAGAGCGGTTTAAATGGAGCTCAATAAAATATACCAAACATAGTCTGGTCACTACTGTGACTGTACCTGGTGTCAAAGTTCTTCTTGTGTAACCTTCGCGGCTGCCTGCCTTTAGGGAACAAAATGCCGCTCAATGCTTGGTGTCGCTCGAAGGTAAATCTCAGTTGGTGCTTTTGTAATGATGACCATACATAAAAGATGCGGTACAGGATCTACCCGCACTTGAGGCAGCCAGCAGTGCAGAGCGCACCTACTCGCGACAGCTCGCGACTTACTCGCGACTTACTCGCAACCGCTCCGTAACAAGCCTTTGCGTGGAGCGCTGAAGTTTTTCCTCACCTTAACAAATAGATTTGTTACCAAAATCAACAAA
>NW_003308418.1:0-3231 GCF_000143455.1 Volvox carteri f. nagariensis | reverse complement strand
CCGGCCGGCATCATAGGCCCCATGGGCGGGGGCTGGTGGTACTGCTGCTGACCACCAAACTGCGGCTGGCCACTGAACTGTTGGTGGCCGCTAAAGTTGGGGTATGCCCCGCCGCCTTGGTAGGGGTGAAAGCGCTGGGCCCCGTATCCACCCCGGCTGCGGCTGTTGCCACGGCCGCCAAAGTTCTGCACCTCCTGCAGCGGGTTAGTCCCCATCCGGTCCTTAACGTCCCGGACAGCGCGCCGGAAGCGATCCTCACCACAGTCGTAGAGTCGGTCTGTATCCGCCTTGACTTCTGCCGTCGGACTGACGGCTTGATGTCGGTTGTTGTTGAAGTACTGCTGCATTACTTCTAGATGATACTGGTGGCACCGACCACCAGCGTCGCAGGACGCGTAGAGCAAGTCCATGATGAAGATGCTTTGTTGGAGGATGTCCACGACAGGCCCAACGTCCGCGACTGTAGCCTGAATGACTTTTAGCGCTGAATGTGCTGAGTAGACTTTGGATCCGATGTCCCGAATCCATGCCGCCATGAACTTGACCGCCTTCGGGCACGACGCCTCCCGATTCTGCTCTAGGTCTGTATATCTTCTCGACAGGGCCTCCTCCCTGCCCGCGTTAATATTTGTAAAGACGGCATTGAAGTTCTGATGTTGTATCAGCTGCTCTACTACCTGCGCTGGCACGCCTTGAGCTGCCGCAGGGGGCGGAATGACTACATTGTTATGGTTGTTTTGAATGTTGTTGTTTGGAATGTTAGCAGGCAAGATTTGATCAGCCATTGCGTTGGTTACGCGAAGTGTTGTGGAGAAATTAAAAGGTTTATAATGATAGCATGAACCTAAGGTCACGAAACGGCGAATAGCCAAAACAGAACGCAGTTCAGTATAATATCCATACTGAAAACAGTACGACAGTACAACGAGTAACATCTTCGTCCAAGAACCCGCCTTCTCGCAACGAGAAGTCTACGCATACTTACATACCGACGTCTATGAAAAATCATACCATATGACAACAGATATGGCCCCCTTGTTTTACAACCCTGTATAGGCGAGTTCAAGACAAACTGGTCGGAGCTCGGCGGTATAGACCCATATGCATGATGCATCAGCGGCGGCATCAGGGGGTGGTTCATCGGTGCCAAGACTGGCAACATTGAGAACATTATCAACCACGTCAAAACACGCCAGCACATGATGGCGTGCAAGCAAGAGGCACAGCGGCTCACCCAGCAGGGTGGCTTTGTCACGCGGCCCATTCCACCGCCTGGAGTGCGAGATGTCAGCTGTGCCTGGCCACCTGACATGCGCATGCATCTGTATGGCATGTCGGACGAGGCGGCGGAGGAGGAGTATCAGCGCCTCTACAGCCAGTTTCAGCACAGGTGCACACGTCGGCGAGAGCCGCAGCCCAATGCCTTAGACAGTGGGCGCCGTGTCTCACCGCGCACTTCACCCAGTCCTGCACCTGGAGCTCGCACCGTTGGTCCCAACATGGATCCGGAGGCACAGCACATCGTCAGCCCTGACACGGGCCCGCGTACGGGCTACATCCAAGGGCAGCGAGCCACCAATCCCAACGTTGGACATCGCATCGGTGGTGCTGGCATCACAGGCCTGCCGCCACGGGGACCCCCCTCTCGTGCACTGCCGACCCAGCTGCAGCATCGGCAGGATGATGCCGCCCGGGGACGCATGCCATCAGGTGGTGTGTGGGACTTGGGCGAGATTGACACCACGGGTGGCCAGGGGCCCGTGGCGTCGTGGAAGTGCAGGCGGTGTCAGAACAGACACAGCATCATTAGGTGCTGTGCGTGTGGGTCGTTTGCGAGGCCTCAGCTAACAGAGGGTGGAGGGAAGCGGTACACGTGTGAGCAGTGTGACAACTACGACTTTGGATTGAGTGAGTCGCATGACTAGCTGAGTTGCATGACATGCTTCACTTGTGTGACACGTGGTTTGTGCTGACCCAGTTTGTGTGTATTGATGTACAGGTCAGCAGAGATGACACTTCTCTTAAGGGCAGAGCAGGTTGTCCAGGGTAGTGGTTGTAGCAGGCTACATTTCCCTTAGAATATTTTAACGATTACTTTTAACAATAACTGTTAATCTGTTAAACGATCTGACTCAAGTTTCGTACATGTTCCGAGTTTCGTCACATGTCGCGAACTGGGCAGTTGTTCGTAAGCGAATCTAACGGGCTGGGGCCCCGGGCCCCACCAACATTATCCTAGTACGGCAAAGTCCGTAGTAGAGATTATCCGGCAGGTAGACCGAGATATAAGCTACCCGGGCGGGGTGTTCTGGCCAGACACTGATGTATCACATTACTAGGTGTTCGGAGTTCAAGACTCCGCTGCCGCCGTCTCTAACCGTTACGTACACATCTTATGTACGCTAGTGCTTGCCGCTTGGTTGGACTTCTTCCTACAACGACGAGGACTAATAACTCCACGCTTCCGCTCTGTCAGTCCTCCCGTCAGGTGAGCGACTGCTACATTGGTATCGAGGGTCAAGTTCGATCCTCCTTGACGCGATGCGCTACAATAAGGCCGCGCTAAAGCGTTTGACTAAAATCCTTAAGCTTCAAAAATTGTATGAAAGGTACCGCGAAGCATCCCTTCAGGAACAGGACCCTACTGCGCCCGAGGCTACTGAGTCCGACGACGAAGACGAACGCCCTTTGGCTATTCCCAATAAGGAACATCATATTAATAATATTCCTGTTAATTGTCCACAGATGGACGTTGATTCTCCGGCGGAATCGCCTTCGGAGACCGCGCAGCGGGCCTCGCCTTCTACGGCTACGGCCTCGCCTTCTACGGGCTTCCGGCGCGTACGCCAGTGCAGGCTGCGGCAGCCGCACAGGTCCAGGAAATGCTTCGCGCGGCTCGCGACAATCAAGTCCCCGCTCTTCAAGCGGAATTATCTTCCCTACAAACACGGAGGGGGGTTAAGAAACTTAGGAGAATGCTTAAGAACGATAAGAACGACGGAAGAACATGGAGGAGGCGGGTGTGCATTCTTAAACATTCTTACACTGGTATTAAGCGGTTTTATGTAAGTATGTCATATAAGTATGCATTAAGAATGCATCAACCATGAAAACATTCTGTAATGAATGCCTGATGGAGCTCTTATAGTTCCCGGATAGGTAATATATCACAGTGATTGTGAAACAGTGAACATACCATGAAATTTCATGAAAACTATCAACATGTGTCTG
>NW_003308417.1:0-3252 GCF_000143455.1 Volvox carteri f. nagariensis | reverse complement strand
AGTTTGTATGCAGCTTCCGGACACCGGACTACTGCGTGCCGTTAAAATTGTCTTGTCTCGACCTTGAACTCAATAACGTGGGCTATCGTTTGGCACTACACTAGTAGTGCTGCAGCCTAGAAAGTCCATGTTCATGTTGTGAGACAGGCTGCTGCCGCAGAATGGGGTGACGTTAAGGACGTCACTACGGCCAGCCGGTTTATTCACTTACGAGGATTTCATCGACTGGTTCTTGTGCGCATTATAGCCATACGAAGGTAAAAGGTAACTTAACGGGTGTACTAGGCGGTAGATAAAACCGCACAGCTAGAGTTTAAAGTCAATTACGTAATGCAATTCTCCTTAATTGAACCGTTACTTGTTGCATGCCCGCGCACGTCCCGGGGGCCCGAACCTGAATTAATAACACCTTCCCACTAAGCACCTTCCAACATCCGCAGTTGTATCTTCCATTCTCTATCCATCCTTTGCCTGCTATATCTCCTATGCAATCTGCATATTCTCCTGGCATACGCCTTTCTTGCTTCTTCTAAGGAGATATCCTATCCACTTCACCGCCCCTTTCACGCGGATTGCTTCCCCTTTACCCTGTCCCTTCACCCCGCACGCGCTCCCTCGGCTGTACCTCCGTAGACCTCGATCATTTCCGGAGTCGGGTCAACAGGCAAATCCGCGTTACCACGCTGTCGCTGGCGGCTGTTGCATTTCCTTTCCTGCAAAAAACTACGCCTACAGCCCCCTTTTTTGATGGCGTAATCCTGTACAAGCCAGGAATCGCTCATCGATCCGTTCGCATCTGGGTCGCTCTCAGCCAAGTCCATTGTCCTCTTTGTTCGTCCTTACTTTGTCCGGACGTCGTTCATACGTCCGCAGCGATGCAGAGCTGCCCAAGAAATCGTGTTACAGTGAAGTCCATTTCCTGTTGAGTCAACTGATCGAATCCAGTTCAGCTCTCCTGCCCGCGGTAACATGGGCACTATATGTGTGATGCGAATTCTTCCTTTCGCCCGCCGTCCCCTCACACCCTAGCTCTCCCTCGGAATCCTTGCCTTTATTGAAGCTTCTGTACAGCTCCTCGCTCGAGAGACGCGAAAAGTCGAACTCAAAGGCCGCCTTGGCTTCCTCCTTGTACCTTGTCCAGATGTTGCATCTCGCCGGCAAACCGGAGACCGTGTCCACATCGCGCATTGAAGATGCAGTTCGCATAAACGTCTGCTTCATGCATATCTTTTTACTGCTATAGGTTACGCCAGCGAGCTGTAACCTAAGACGAAGCGAGTCTTTCCAAAATCAGTGCAACGGAGAACCAAGCAAACGTGCAGCTATGCGTTTAAAACGGCTAAGACACGTAAAAGGGAAGGCGCGGTGTAACTACTTCAGGAGCTTCACTTGTCGTTTTTTAAATTTCAGTTTGTATCCAGAAGGACCAATCACGGAGGTGAAACGAAACACGTGGCAACAGTTAAATGCATGATGGCGTACTGACTCTGCCGGTAAGGGACGATGTAACCTGCATGGATTCCGTGGGGGTAGTAATGCCGTATTTTCACCTCGTCCATAGTGTCTTGCATATCTCGATGCGTTTTTAATGGAGTAGAAAGCGCATTACTGCAACCCTACAACGCCGCAAGGATTGCCTAGGAGCATTGCTTAGATCCGCACGTTAGCTGACGGAGAGATTTTGCTACGTACCGTTAACGTTTCAACATTCAATGCAAAGTAGGCCCGCTTCGCGGCATCAGAGGATTGATTGGTCAGCACCATAAGCATATGTCTAATTCTCAGCGCCATGCCCACCTTTGCTGTAATGTACAATCCGCTTGCCGCGGGCCCAACGCCGTGGACCCACAAGCCCATTACCGGAAAGGGCTTCACCAAGCCAAGGCAGCGACGCCACGACCCCCTGTACATGCTGGCGACCTGATTCCTGTGGAAAGACGTCGATTGACCTGCATACGCGGTTCCTGCTCTTTCCCTCCTCTCACCGCCCGTCCCTTACGTTGCAGCGCGCAAGCTCGCTTCAGTCGACTTCAAAGCTCAGCACCCAGATCCATCAGTCGCACATGCTGTTTCCGTGGCTCGTGTGGGCCCTTGAACCCTAACCCTTTCAGCAGATCCACAACTCTCATGGCTGACGGATGCGCAGTAACACTGGAGCTGCATGACTACCAGACTTCACTAGTCAACGCGTGTGTACAATTTTAACCCTTAAGGGCATTCGTAGCCTTAGCAAAATGAAGCGAGCTGCCACAGGCTGAAATAGCTGACTGCTTGATCCGCATGTTGGGCCAAAAATTAAGCTGGGCACGGTAGGGATGGGTACATCGATATACGACAACCACCACAAGCGCAACAAAAACGTTTCTCACGTGAGGAGGCAACAGATGGCACAAAGTTGTAAACCCACTGGATTTCCAACAACTTCACGGCAATGTGGGCAGGAACCGCACACCGCGTGCCATCGGGTGCAGGTAAGGATGGTCCTCAGGGCCCTATGTTTGACTTTTGCTCAGAAGCAGCAAGAGGACCACAGCGCGGTGTCTCCATCTCCATTTGTTTTTGTTGTTCGGTGCGGCCTTTTCATCGATCAGGCCGTAAGAGCACAGCCAATATCTGTAACAGAAATGGCAATGGCAATAGACTCGTAGCAGGAGCTAATTTGTCCGGACGTCGTTCATACGTCCGCAGCGATGCAGAGCTGCCCAAGAAATCGTGTTACAGTGAAGTCCATTTCCTGTTGAGTCAACTGATCGAATCCAGTTCAGCTCTCCTGCCCGCGGTAACATGGGCACTATATGTGTGATGCGAATTCTTCCTTTCGCCCGCCGTCCCCTCACACCCTAGCTCTCCCTCGGAATCCTTGCCTTTATTGAAGCTTCTGTACAGCTCCTCGCTCGAGAGACGCGAAAAGTCGAACTCAAAGGCCGCCTTGGCTTCCTCCTTGTACCTTGTCCAGATGTTGCATCTCGCCGGCAAACCGGAGACCGTGTCCACATCGCGCATTGAAGATGCAGTTCGCATAAACGTCTGCTTCATGCATATCTTTTTACTGCTATAGGTTACGCCAGCGAGCTGTAACCTAAGACGAAGCGAGTCTTTCCAAAATCAGTGCAACGGAGAACCAAGCAAACGTGCAGCTATGCGTTTAAAACGGCTAAGACACGTAAAAGGGAAGGCGCGGTGTAACTACTTCAGGAGCTTCACTTGTCGTTTTTTAAATTTCAGTTTGTATCCAGAAGGACCAATCACGGA
>NW_003308416.1:2503-3308 GCF_000143455.1 Volvox carteri f. nagariensis | reverse complement strand
TAAATGTCAGTTGCTCCTCAACATGCCATCATCCCTCCTGCTTGCCTACAATATGACCTGGGCATTCATGTCATGCATGACTCTGCAGGTGATGAGCCAACCCCTGCCCAGCAGGGTGCCCAGGTGCCTAATCATAATATTCTGGACACGGCTGAAGATGGCACCGTGGTAGTACAGCAGGACAACACGGCAGCAGGGCCCAGGAAATGCTGCTCCTGCTGACCCCTGCTGCTGGGCCTCCCTTCTGGATGACAGCCTGGAGGAGATGGACAAGTACAAGTCGGCAGGCGGCCACGTGTCCTACCTCAACAATCTGGCTGACAAGACGATTGGCTGCTATCTGGTGGGCGGCTCCAAAGACAAGCCGAGCACACCATCAGTGCTTGGGGCGGGCTTGGTGCTCAGTGACATGGCAAGTATATATTATGGCAGATTGCTGTACACTCTGTGTTCTAACTTGCAACATATAATTTGGCCATTTCTGCAACTGATTACTCAGTTGGATCCGGTTTTACTAATTCTTTGGTGGTGCAGGCATCGGTTTCCATTGAGGACACCATTGAGATCCTGATCATTGGCAAGATGAAGGGGCTGCACCACCGTGCAAAATTTACCCTGCCTGAGCCTACCAAGACACTCGCCATCAAGGACTACCCCTTGACCATGTTTGATAAAGTACACTCTGGGAAAGGTTTTCACCCGTAAATTCATGTTTACCCGTAATCATGTGGTCTTCACATGTAATTACCGGCCAAGAAAATTTGTACACATGCTTATTTTTAAGTTGCCAAAGCATTCCTTTTAT
>NW_003308416.1:0-1840 GCF_000143455.1 Volvox carteri f. nagariensis | reverse complement strand
TGGCTGTCCGTCTGGTATTGCACTGTCCGGCCGTACAACAGGTTCGGTGCCTGCTCTCGCAACCAGTTCAAGCTGTACAGCAGCGCCTGCAGTTCTCTTTCTGTGCTGCTAAAGTCATTCCGCTGCAGCCGCTGGGTTTCCTGAGCTTTGAAGGGCACAAGCATGTGGCTGTTGGCGCCCAGTTCTTCTCCAGGTAAGAAGGCTGCTAAGGCCCTGTCTGAGGCGTCCCCGACTAGTTCCGTCGTCAGTCATAGGGCTGGTCCTTTCCGCCAGGTGGCTGTCCCGTTGCGCCTGCCCAGCAGCTCCATAAACAAGCCTGCCTGGTGTAGCACCTCTGCCGGGTCCCAAACCTCTTCGTCCCACGCCACGCCCCGGGCTACATGCCACACCATCCACGCATACAGGGGTGCCGTGGTGACGGCGGGCGTCATGGCGATGATTTTGCCGGCCACCTGCGCCACCTGCCGCGCTGTTAGCCGTTTGCCTTCGAGCTGTGTGAGCAGCGTACGGAATCTAGCTAGCTTGTCGTCTGGTACTCTGAATGCTTGCGCCTCCGCATCCACCTCCATCCCCAAGAAACAGACTCGCCTTCTTGGGATCAGCTGGCACTTGGACAGCCTGAGGGTGAAGCCTAGGGCTGCCAGCAGCCGTACCACCGCCCCACACTCGTACTGTGCCGCGGCCTTCGACCCGCGGCACCCATCTGGTCGTCTATCAGGAAAGACATGCGGACCCCTAGCTGCCATAAAGGCTGGAAAACCTCGAGCTTCATGCTTGTGTACAAGTGGCAGGCCGGCGCCAGGCCGAACGGCAGGTGTGGCCAAAAAAGCGTCTGCCCCCGCCACCGCATAGCCAGATATGTGTGCTCCCGTTCGTGGAGTGATAGCTGCCAGTACCCGCTCTTGTGGTCCGTGGTGTACAGCCAATCTTCCGGTAGGAGGTAGCTAGGTACATCTGCCAGTCGTTCGTACTTCACAGGCCGGTACTTCAAGAAACAGTTAATGTACATCGGATTAATACAGAGCAGCTTGCCATCTTTTTCCACTACCCGCAAGCCATTGATAACCGTGGGGGGGGGCGCGTCTGCTGGCCATTCCGTATCACCCCTCGGTCAAGGGCCTTTCTCAATTCGGCTGTAACAAACTCACTGTGCTGAGTCGCGCTGCGATGTTAGGAAACTGCACGGCTCGCGGCCGGTCACCCGCCATGATAAAGTCTAGGTCACAATCTGGCGCCGCGACCCACAGCATTTCCCGCACTATAGCTAGCTTGCATCCCCGCTCCGGGGCTAGTTCTTGCCCTGGGTAGTCGCACGGCACCCACTCCAGCTGAATTCCGCCCTGCAGGTATCCCAGCCACCGTTTCTGTTTGTCCGTGAGGGGCCGGCCTTCGTTAGCTGCCTGAAAGAACACTCGCCACACTGCAACATGTAGACGTATCCTTCCTGGTTGGAAGTCTTCAGGATCTGGGAGCAAACAGACGACCTCTTCGAGAAACTCCTGTTTATCCCGCGGATCTACCGCGTCCTGTTGCCCCAGCCGCTGCAACCTCTGCCAGGCTTCCTGTAGCAGCTGGAGTGCCTCCCTGCCCCCAGCGTTGCGGGCACTCGCTTCCCAGGCTGGTGCTAGTCCTACGCCGCTGGATTTCCGCCCTGTCGGCTGGTGACTCACCCACTGGTCGTCTTCGCAAGGGTCATCTTCCAACGACAGCAACTCGGTCGGATCCCTTCCGTCGCCATCCTGAGTGTCTGCCGGGTAACCCACGTCAGGTTTCCTGTCATCGTCCCTTGCCGTTCCCTGTGTGCTCTCAGTCGACCTGGTTAGCATAGGCCTCTGGGCTT
>NW_003308415.1:0-3355 GCF_000143455.1 Volvox carteri f. nagariensis | reverse complement strand
TGAATGGCGGCGCAGGTGGCGCTGTCGTAGCGGTATGGTCGCACATCATTGGCCGGGGGCACAATGGTCGCGGCGATGCAGACGTCACAAGGGCGTAAGACCGGCGGAATAACTGGTGGCGGCGGCGGGAGGGCCTGACCGGCTTGAGAAACCGGGCAGCAATCACACGCGACATCGAACATAGCTGCTGTGCATGTCCCTGCGGGGAAGCCTGGCGACGAGCACAGTTGCTCCAGGGTGGTGCAGCCCTGGCCTCCACGGTTGGTCTTGAGGGTGAGGCACACCTCCGCATCCTGGGCGGTCGTGGTGTCCAGCCCCAGCTGGGTGAGCCGCAGAACGGCGGAGCCAACAGGCCCAGCCGGGGCCTTGTCCAGGGTCGCACCAACCCGGGTCCGCACTCCGTTCACGGTGGCGACGACTGAAGCCCCGGCCACCAGGCAGCTGCTGGACACGTTGAACTGCGGACATGGCGGGGTGGCATGTGGTGGGAGGATGGAGTGAGGGCAAGGTGAGGCAGGAGGGAACATCACAATTTGATGTTCCCTCTACTTTTGAGGGTGCGAAGTTCCCATTCTGTCCAGTACATGCAAATGAGCTATATAGATCTTGCCAGGCGCGTTCCAAACCCTTAAATGCTTAATAAATCTTGCAAGGCGCGTTCCAAACCCTGATAAGAAGTTTACTCCCCTGGGCAGCTAGGATGGTAACGGAGCCCCCAACACCGACATCATGAGCGCCTTCCCCTGCTTTCCGAGGCCCTAGGACCTGTAGCACTATGTCCGCATGTCGCATCCCCCACACCATCAGCCGGCCGTGGGCGCACCTCAATTTTGTGCAAGTCGGCGCTGCAGCAGGCGCCAGTGCAAGACAGGGCATCCTGGCTGACCTGGATCTTGAAGCAGTACGTGTTGCTGCCCGAAGGTCGCCACACCGGTGCCAGCCGGTACGCGCCGTTTGTGGTGTTGCAGTCGCGGAATGGGAAGTTGGGGATGCTGCCAGGCGTGACAGCTGAGGGATCGTACTCGTTGTATTCCTGCGCATGAGCGCTGAGCGCCCTGGAACCAGCGGCGACAAGCAGCAAGCAAGATCAGTGCTCATGGTTGACGCTTGCTGTTTCATGATCGAGTTATGATTGTTGACGTCTTATCTTTTATGTATTGCTTTATAGAAAAGGCTCATCACTATGGCATGCGACAGGACATGTACGTCTTTTGCGACGCAAAGGCAAAGACTTGAAATCCTTCATATATATGGCATGCTCTTAAATATACTTATAGACCCAACCTCAGATTGTAAGCCCAGGCATATGGGAATGCACCATGCTAAATACGCACCAGCCAACCGCCAGCACTGTCGCCAAAGTGAAAGCCGCCTTTGCAAAGGATGCCATATTGTCAGAGCTATATTACTTTGATGATGTTCTGTATCATAGTTGCGCTATTTATCTACCCGACCGACCGCGGCAGCTGTGCTGCTGCTGGGCCGTACGTCTACCATAAACGGCGGGCGCAGGTAGCCGCTTCCGAGACTGGCCACCGCAACAGAGGTGCTTCGTCCTTTGGAATCAATATGTTTATGTAGAATATAAATCTCAGAAACACGGCCCAACATGCTTTAATCGCGGACACATGTAGTTGTGCATTTCATCCGTTGGGATGTTGCTCGTGTTGTACGTGTCGGAATCCGACCCGTCGTTGTAATCTGTAGCACCATTTCTTTTATATAACTTGATATTTACTGACCAACAGCTCTGATCCTGGCATAATGAATACAATTTCGCCACACACCCTTCATCATTTAGGTTGGTGAGCATGCATCGTTTTCGCACCGGTAGCTACGGCTGCTACTCGGCGGTTAATGATGCGAAAGCCAGTTGCATCAGCAACGGGACCAAACCACATCAACATAGACCTAGGAACTACTACACCTCTAGACAACCGCGTGCTAGCGCCTAACAAACGTGGGTGCGGTGCGGTGTGTGTGGCGAGGGGCCTGGCGTTGCACCACCCGAACTGAGAGGGAACTGGAGAGAGGGATAGTGGTCAGAGCGGGGAGGGGCGAGAGGGAATAGCCCAGCAACTCCAGGTCTTAAGGCCCATGTCCGGGACTTGATGCCTGAGCGCAAGGGCGTCAGCGATCTACTGACCCCAAAGCCTATTGAGGCCTCGTTGTACACTTCTTATTAGTGTCTCTCTCTATCCCTTCAGCGCAGTGCTTGCCAGGCGAGCTTCGGCCTCTGCCCAAATTCTTTCCGACATCTTTTGGTTCTTTCTCGGTTATCTAATGATATTTAAAGCAATGTTGGTAAATGTGGTGCATTTACCGGTGCATTTACCTGTGCATTTACCGGTGCATTTACCTGTATTTCCCGCAACCCTCAACAAGGCTGTACACCCCATCAAAATGACCTCGGGTTCGGAAACCACAAACCACAAGAAACCTACTGCATGATGTGGCCCATTACAGGGCCCGCAACGATGTTGACAACGCTGTCCCGCAGTCCCCGAATGTCCAACAACGGCACATGCTGCCTAACCGATGAAGCACTGCACAGCGAGTTTGGATGTGTGGCCTCTATACCAGGGACTCCCCCTCATCACAGATAGCTGTTCTACGCAGGGGCTCTACATGTGCAGGGAGTGAGATGCGTCGGATGAGGGAGGGTGCTACAACATTACTGCCGGTGTCCATGATTGGGGGATGTGCTTGGGGTTTTAGCAAGATAGCTGTTCTACGCAGGGGCTACATTACCGCCTGCATCAATAGCACCCTGCTTATTGGACCAGTATATCGAGCCCCTGAAACGTCCCGTGTCTACCCGGGGGAACGCGGTCCTAAGGTTGCTCGTAATGGTGTGGTGGGACTTGCCTTTGCACCCCTGAAACATTGATCTCTATCAACGAGCTGTGCACTGGTGATGAGGATGTTTTTCTGGTCGGAGAAGGTGGGTTGGCAGAAGCCCCGTTAACCGCCGCCGTAGCTACCGGTGCGAAAACGATGCATGCTCACCAACCTAAATGATGAAGGGTGTGTGGCGAAGTTATATTCATTATGCCAGGATCAGAGATGTTGGTCAGTAAATATCAAGTTATATAAAAGAAATGGTGCTACAGATTACAACGACGGGTCGGATTCCGATACGTACAACACGAGCAACATCCCAACGGATGAAATGCACATTTATATGTGTCCGCGATTAAAGCATGTTGGGCCGTGTTTCTGAGATTTATATTCTACATAAAGATATTGATTCCAAAGGACGGAGCGCCTCTGTTGCGGTGGCCAGTGTCGGAAGCGGCTACCTGCGCCCGCCGTTTACGGTAGACGTACGGCCCAGCAGCAGCACAGCTGCCGC
>NW_003308414.1:0-3358 GCF_000143455.1 Volvox carteri f. nagariensis | reverse complement strand
TCTGTCATGACCATCCGATGTCGGGTCATGGCGGGGCGGCCAAAACGTTGGACCTGGTGCGTCGTCGCCACTTGGGGTGCGTCGCCACTCAGGGCGGTGGCCTTAACTCCGCGCTGCAGCTGCAGAATATGTTTGTACGTGCGAACGTTGTCAGCGTGTTTCCGTGAGAAGTCTTCGTTACAGAAAGGAAACACCTGCAAGCATTGAAAACAGTCTTCGTGATAGGGTAGGGCCGGGTGTGGGCGCAGTACCCCGAAGCGACAACCAGGCCTGCAGACCAACCTACGCTTCAGGGCAGCACCCAAACGTAGCTCTAGGCAAACCCGAGGTAACCAGCATAGTCACTCGCAGCGACACATAACCACGCAAGTCCGTACATCGTACAGTGGCACTCCGAATTCACAGAAAACCTTAGTTTCTGGATGCTTCGCTTAGAAAACGTTCTAAGCCAAGCATCTAGAAAACTAAGGTTTTCTGTGAATTCGGAGTTGAATGCTCTTGTGTTGTCCTTACAGAGATGGCGGAGACCCCCTCGTGCCAGCTACAGCCATCGTGCTAAGCGCACTGCCTAAGTACCCTAAGGATCCTGGCTGCCGCCTTCACTCCACTCCGCATCGTCGGGCACTTCGGGCATCTGATGTCAAAGCGGCGGATGTACGACAGCAGCTGGATAACTGAACGTCCCGCCGTGCCGGCATCAGTGTGCACGCGATGCTAAATATGTAAGATAAGTACATTTTTTAGGATAACCGAAAACGGCGCCGTCCATGCAGCTCTCCAGAGAGTGCACGGGTAGAGAAGAGGAGGTAGCTGACAAGTACATACAGCACTCTCCTTAAACTGCGTGATAAACTGCGTGATCAACGTGTCCTCACCGTACATAAGTACATACGTACATACTCTCTCTTGGCCCCTCAGCCACATTGTGCCACAGCCAACACCCACTCGCTCCCTGTTACACCACTGCAACGACATACCGACCGGCCTAGGATGCGACCAGGCGCATATACATACATACGTACATACACACACCTACCTGTGCTAGAACATACACCAATCAGTCGAGCCCCCTTGTGCGAAACCACACACCTTGCCACGCTGCGGATGCAGCAGCCTGTGTACATTCACATTCACAGCAGCCCATTTCCACTTTGCTGCTGAGTTCAAACATACAGCTCAAATACTAGGGTTTGGCACTATTGGTAAGGCGCGACCATTGCCCCCGGGAGATAAAACATAGCTGTGTCTGTTATCAACCTCTGCTAAAAACATGGTTACGGACAACACGCACGTAGCAACAACCCCTGAATACGTACGAATAATTACAAATGAACAACTACGCGTACTGACCAGCACCTGCACATGCTGCCTGCAGCTGCTGCGTACGAGTCCTTCGACCCTGCCGACAATCCTTGCTGTCTAGGCATTTCACTCGATTCTTCCTAAAAAAGCTTTTCCACGCAGCAAAACATCTTTTTTTCTGCTTCGGGAGCAGAACGGAATAGACCATAGTACGCACGATATATTGCAGCGATCTTTAGGTTCCATGAGGACGATAGCCTTCACTTTTATGCAGCAGCGTAGCACGCCACGCCCTACGCAGTATAACGCCTACGGCGATGGGAAACACAGACACACCACATGGGAACAAAATCCTCCCCGCACACACACATGCACACACATGCACACACACACGCATACACACACGCATACACACACGCATGTATGCCTCAACCCCCTGAGCCATGTGCACCCTTTGGAGGCTATCACCTTATAGGCCTTACGTCAGCAGAAGCGCCTGTCGTCGGTAAGCAACAAAACGGCAACGGAACAACTTACGGGGGACGCTCCCCCTCCCGCGTCTCCTGTTGAAATCCATAAACTCAGGGGAGATCTTGCCAATGGGGAAGTGCATGTGGGTATTTTGATTGGTTGGCCTTCGCCTGCACCTGCCCTGCTGGCCGCGCCCTGCAGCACGCATAGTCGATATACGGTGGGTGTTTGGGTGCATGATGCACCCAACGATGGATGGTTCCACCTGGCCTTGGGGTCCCTCGTTCATGAGCCGAAATCGGCAAACGGAAATTAATCACAATGTCGTACTCTCTTTCCGTTGTGCGGCAATCGCCCCGTTAACCGCCCGTGATTCCCGCCTCCATACCCCTCCGTCCGCCATCTGTCGACTGCTGTTCCTGCACTTACTCCTTACACTCCCCCCCTGGAGGCGATGCACCCTCTTGTCTGCACCGACCGAGCTTCCGCCTGACTTTGAATAAAATGTGTATCAAAAATATACACATACATACGTACATATACATACATATGGTGCCTGACCAAATTAAATAGGAAATTGCGGGGAGCCAGCTGTCGCTAAAATCTAACTAAAATCCTCTTCCTGCATCATACATCGCATATCTTAAGAAAACTTGCACATTTCATTTTACAGTTCACAAGCATTAATTTGAATGACTACTGGTGCGTATGTGTATGTGGGTACGCGCATCTGCGCGTGTGCGCGGAGTGCGTGTGTGTATATTTGCGTGTAAACCCGTGAACATGCAATTTATGGCCTTACGTAACATTAAGGCCGTCACATCGAATGGCCTGCACCCTATAACCTTAGATCCTAAGTCTCTCATATTACATATTTGTGTCTTAAAGCCAAACTCAAAGCTCTAGCCGTAACGACAAGCGCGAGGACTAGCACCATCGGCAGCAACAGCTGCAGAAGCATATTCCTTAGCAAGCCCGGTGGCAGCAACAGCACTAGCCCACACTCTTCCTGTTCCACCCGGCCCCCACCAGACCCCACCTTCAAATCGGTTGGATGTGAATGTGTGTTTGTATGTGTGTGTGTGTGTGCACACGCATGCATGCGTATACAAGTTTGAGGATTGCGGTGCGGCTATACATATAGCCCTGATATGAGCCGTTTAGGGGTTGTAAATGCTGTTGAGGTTCGAGCTGAGTTCGCGTTGGGTTGTTGGAGCTTTGGGGAGTGTTGGAGGTTGTTGATGCTGGTGAGGCAGCGCTTGCGGTCATGGGATTCCTCTCCGAAAGACAACTCCAGGCAGGTTGGACCCTAGTCGGCAGGCAGGGCTGCTGGGTTAGCGGCGACGGCCCGTGGTAGGGGCGGGGCGGGGAGGTGACGGCTGCGGGCTGAGAGATCGGGGAGACGACGGTTGGAGAGGTGACGGCGGTGTGTGAAGAGCCTGGGTAGGACCCGTGGGCCGCAGCAGCAGCGGCGGGGTGCGTGGCAGCCGAGTGTCCGGAGGAGGAGGAGGGCGAAACGGGGGCAGCTTCAGGCTTCGAGGTGGAAATCGTGGGAATGAGGGTGGTGTCCTGGGTTACGAGGGGG
>NW_003308413.1:0-3400 GCF_000143455.1 Volvox carteri f. nagariensis | reverse complement strand
CACACATACACACACATACACACACATACACACACATACACACACATACACACACACACACATACACACACATACACACACATACACACACATACACACACATACACACACATACACACACATACACACACATACACACACATACACACACATACACACACATACACACACATACACACACATACACACACATACACACACATACACACACATACACACACATACACACACATACACACACATACACACACATACACACACATACACACACATACACACACATACACACATACATACACACACATGTGTGTGTACGTGTGCATATGCCAGCCTTCGTGCTCTTCCCCCCATGTGCGTCCGCAGGTACCTCCGCTTCGGATCAGGTGTGGGAGATCATGTACTGCCTGGGGCCGCAGCACCCGCACCAACACCCTGTCAACTGCAATCTGGGCGGCGGGCACCACACGCCCAAATCCAGCGACAGCAGCGACCGCGGCGACACTAGCAAGGACCGCTCACACACAGCCCAAAGCTGCACCAGTAGACATGGTTGTTTTCATGTGCCCGTCGGGGGCGCCAGCGGCAACACCCGGCGGCTGCACAGTCGACTTTCCCGCATGGACCCCCTCCTCTTTCAGCTAGTTGAGTCCTGCTTGCGGATTGACCCCGCACAGCGCCCTACGTGCTCCCAGCTACTGCAGATGCCGTACTTCTCAGATATGCCGTACGTGGTGCGCGGCACCGCGCTAGAAGCCTTCCTCCCGTCGCCATCATCACAACCGCAACCGCCACAACCGCCGCAACCACTGCCGTCAACAACCGTCTCCTCGGCTTCTACTGCACCTGCCGTTGCTGTTGCCGATCGCCAAGCACAAAGCAGCGGTATCAGTGTTAATCGCGCCACCTCAGTAACACGACCCCAGGCTGATGCTCTGCCTTCAGCAAGGGAAGCGGCCGCAGGGACGTCTTCACGGGATGATATTCTGAGGGCCGATATCCGCAGCCATGGCAGCGGTACCACTAGCAGCAGCAGGAGCGGCAGCATTACCTACATAGGCAGCAGCGTCGCCAGCAGCACCGCAACTGCAAGTAGCAGCAACCTCTTCGGAAGTCTCAGCAGGAGCATCAGCTACACCAGCATTTGCAACGGTGGAAGCGTCCATCCGGGCACTAGTGTGCGTTACTTGGGCAGCAGCGGCGCGGGCGGCCACAGTCAAAGCCACTCGTATTCGCACCCTAAGTCGAAGAACCTCAGCAAGGTATCGGTGGTGGTCTTGCCGGCACTGGCGGCTGCCGCCGAGGCCGAGGCAGCAGCAGTAGCAGCGGCAGCAGCGGCACTGCCGCCGGCACCCCCGACCCCGGTGGCCGACACATCCAGGGGTCGCAATGTCGGCGGCGGCCCACCTTCAACGCGCTCCTCAGACACCGCCGCCGGGGTGGTGGTGGCCCCCCGGACTATTGACTATGAGTTACGGCGGGGTGTGGGAAGTACCGCAGCCCGTGCACGTGCAGCGGCCGGCGGCGGTGGCAGAGATGCCAGTGGCCTCGCCAGGGAGTGTCTTAACTTCGTTGCTGCTCCAGCCGCAGCCGCCACCACAGCCGCCACCACAGCCGCCACCACAGCCGCCACCGCAGCCGCCACCGCAGCCGCCACCGCAGCCGCCACCGCAGCCGCCACCGCAGCCGCCACCGCAGCCGCCACTGCAGCTGATGATGAAAAGGGTATGGTTGTTGATGAAGCTGGTGGTCATGGAAGTCCGTCTCCGTGCCCGCGGGGTGTCTGGTCGTGCAGCGGTAACCCACCCACCCTGCGAGAGGAGCTCAACCGGGCTGCTCGCAGGGGGCCCAAGGGCCGTAGCATCTCTAAGGCCAAAGTGACGATGAAATCTATCGCACGTGCTGCGGCACAGGTGTTCAGACGGCCACTGTCTCTTCTGTCACAGAAGCAGTGCGAGGCAAAGAGGTGCATATCACTGCCGGCTTAACGAGTGTTATTAGGCTGTAAAGCAGGCCGTGGGTATGGAGATAATTATGTATGCCAGGAAGGGAAAAAGAAGGCCTTTTTGGAATTGGAATGGATGAGGGTGGGGGTTGGGAGCCTGGGGGTGAGGGTGCAATGGATCTGCCCGAATCCATCGGCGTGTGTGTACGTACGGAAGAATGCTCCTCCGGCCTCAAGTAAGGTCATTGGGAGGTGTCATTATTTATTATTAGACACTGTTTGGAGTTGTCATTACGCTGCACGGTCATTATGTCTTAGACACTAGCTAGTGCGCTGTTCGCATTCGGCTGCGGACCCAATCCCTCCGGGCTACCTGAAGTGCACACAGCTAAAGCGAGAGAGCGCATACGCGATCCCATTTTTTAAAGAATAATAATTTCCATTATTAATCATTGTACGATCGGCGTGTTCCGATAATAGAGTTACGCGCGCGAGAGAGAGTATGTGTGCGTCTGTATGTGTGTCTGTCTGTGTGACCAGGTAACAGCCATGTATAGGTGGATCTGCTAAATCAAGACTTAATTAGCCTGATGTACTGCAATGTACGGCCCCATTCCGCTGCGTCATTACTTATTGCATCATGCAAGGTAAAGACTTGCATGCAACTGCTCACGAGCAGCAGGTATATAGTCGCCGTTAGCAAAATTAAAATTTAAATCTCTCATTAAAATACACCGTTGATTGAAACGCACTATATTATGTACAGCAGAGACTACGATGTACACGTGCGCAGTGTACACACACACATACACATAGCCATCATGATTTGTGTATCGCCAATTGACGGTTCTCTTATCGCGGCCCAGATCAATTAATGCACCCATACATGCATCTGCAGAGTGCCGATGTTGCGGCGGCAGGGTGGGCCGTGAGCATCCCAAGTATATGCACGTGGCACGTTTGGGTAGCAAGGGTGAGCGGCAGTAACTTGCTGTGCAGCGGCACGAGCACATGCACAGGTGCAAGTGTGTGTAGGGGGGGGAACGTGTTGGAGGTCTTCCAGGCAGATGTGCTGCTGGCAATGGTGGACGCGGTGTGACAGGGGCTAGCGGCTGAGAAGCTGGGGTATGGAGGGCACACATACACGGGGGCGCGTGCGAGTTTTTATTATTTTCAGCTTACCAAAAAATCAGCTGCATGCTCGCCTTCCATATGCGCGCGTGCGGTCGCGACGCTGGGGCACCTGTATCTATTCCTACCTGCCCCTTCCTACCTTTCCAAAACATCATCACGCGCCATGTACGTGTGTGTTCAGAGCTCCAGAAATTTGCTGACCTGGCTACGTTGGGATTTTGGGCCTTTTGATAATTTAATACTCGATTCCAATACTTCTTCATTTATTTTAGTGTGGGATGGACATTCTGGCGCAAAGCTGAATGTACGTATGTATGTATGCTT
>NW_003308412.1:2084-3554 GCF_000143455.1 Volvox carteri f. nagariensis | reverse complement strand
GCTCACCGCAGGCTCTTCTCATGCTGCTGATCAGGTGGGGCTAGCCATTAAGGTTGGCAAGGAGCTCAAGAAGCACACGGCCGTAGAGCTTCCAGTGCAGAGCCTACTTGGCAGATTCAGCAAGCAGCAGGTCAAGGAGTGGGCTTTCTCCCATGGCTGCACAAATGTTCTATGGAATGACTCCATGGTCCAGTACAAGGGCAAGCTGGCGTTGGTTGCTTAGAGAGGTTCCTTGATGAGCAGGGATACGGAGCAAGTGGGCAGCTGCAGTCTAGAGCTATGTGGTTCAGTGGTGTGTAGTAGGTGTTCACTAGGAAAAATGGAAGCAGTGCAGTAGTAGTGTGAAACAGGTCACAGGTGAAGGTTGATGAAGAACATGTGTGTATAATTGCATGCCAAGAAAAGGTACTGCTGTTGCTGTGATGATTTTGGTAGCAGCCTCCAGACTTGTAAAGAATAGAGACAATAGATGCCTGTACAGGCCAGCTGGCTGTGCACTATACTGCACAATTCCACATGATGAGCAAGTGAGGTGACCAGGGCGACCCAGACTGTTGTGTGTAATACATACATATGTATATAATTCCTGACGAATGTGGTTTTGTGCCTACCCATGCAGTACAAGCTTCTATCCCCAATGATGGCAAATAGATGCTGATGGCATGAATAATGAAGTCAGACAGCTTTCCAAAAAAAAGAGAATGAGTGATTTAATAGTGGACAGGGAATCATGTAAAAGCTCATAAAATTTACAGCGTCTGAACCTCAATACAGCAATTAAAATCCTTCAACAAAAGTTCAGCAAATTATCTAATGGCAACAGCCAGTAACATGATGGAACTTCCTTTTAGCATGTCCCTGCTCGTAACAGCTTTCAAGGCCTGTTAGCAACTACAGCCCTTGGCACCGCTTAACAGCTTAAGTGAATTGAACAAATGCTAACAATTAGTTTCCCAGAACCCTAACAGCCGTAAAAAATTCTTTCTCAGCATCTGGGTGACCCAACCAGAATGTAACATCCTGTCAACAATATCCTGTTGTGGCAGAAAGCGCTCTGTTACAGGTCCTTAATAATAAAAATAATAATAGTACGCCGGCCGAGGCCTGGCGTGTGTTAAGGGGGTGGGGAACTGAGGGGCGGCGTAGCCGCTCCTGTATGCCCGCACCACCGTGGGAAACCGTTCGGGTTGTACCGGTTACTTGACTGTATCCTCCAGTACTCGCCGCACCCGGATAATCGTGCCCGCTGCTTCGATTGTTTGCCGGTGGAGGTGCAGGCAGGTCTTCTGGGCCTGCTCAGCGGACGAGCCGAGTCTGCACAGTAGCGGTTTTAGTGTATTGGTTATCGTCGAGTGGCCCTGTTGATACGAGGTCTCGCCTGCTCTGTTGCCCCAGACCTCTTTCTCCGAACCTGTGCTTGGGTACACCATTGTCTGTACACCCTGCCTTCCAGTTGTCTCTCAAGGTCCT
>NW_003308412.1:857-1791 GCF_000143455.1 Volvox carteri f. nagariensis | reverse complement strand
CGTCGCTCGTGCGTTGTCGGTACGAGTTCTGTTGGTATGGTTTNTGCGGTGAGTCTCGTTTTGGTGCGTTATAATCTGAGCATTTGATATACTACAGAATTTTGTACCGTGTTCGGTTGCTAGTCGACAGGATGGTGGGGGCGACTTTGTGTTCTTCGCAGTCAGGGGTCTTAGGTCCTGTGGCCCCAGGGATGCGACCGTATTCCATATTAATACGCCAGCTAATACGCCCGTATTAATACGCCGAATACGCCAGCCAGTTGGGCTGTTTATGCGTTGGCGTATTGTTGGCGTATTGTCGGCGTATTGTTTGTCGTTGGGTTGTCGTACAGTCTGAAAACTCGCCGATTTTGAGAAATATCGAGCTATTGACATTCCCGAGTCATTGGTGTAATTAGTTCATACTTAGGATTAGGTTTTAGGGTTTGCTTATCACTGGGTTTGCAACATACCTTGTTGTAATAACAACCCGCGAAATGGAAAACGTGCGCGAAGCAAAACGCGCTAAACCGGGACCTAAGCCTAGTGCTGTGTTGGATTGTTTCGAAGAAGTCGGTGACTATAGCTCTAGCTCCAAGCGCTATGCTCGCAAGTGCAAGTTCTGCTTGACAACCTTCCCCGCTCACAGAGCCAAAGTGGAATTTGGGCTGTAGTATTTGTGATAATCACGGTTTGTTAGGAATGCTAGAATGCAGACGCGAATGTGTGCGCACATGGCTCGATGGCTGTCCAGGTCTGGCTGTTGCCCAAATTCATATTTTATCTTGTGAGAGATCGTTTTCCAAACACTAAAGCAATACGCCTTTCATTGTAAAAGCGAAAAACATGAATTCCATGACGGAATAGCGCAAAAGGAATACGCCACGAGTATTGTAATACGGCATGGCGTGAACCCCGGCGTATTGATACGCCATACGCCTGGCGTATTAATTTG
>NW_003308412.1:0-807 GCF_000143455.1 Volvox carteri f. nagariensis | reverse complement strand
GTGAGTCTCGTTTTGGTGCGTTATAATCTGAAGCATTTGATATACTACAGAATTTTGTACCGTGTTCGGTTGCTAGTCGACAGGATGGTGGGGGCGACTTTGTGTTCTTCGCAGTCAGGGGTCTTAGGTCCTGTGGCCCTATCTCCCGAGAATGTATCAGGTCTGCTGATATGGAGCTGGAAATTGATTCCGTTTACGGTCTGTCGCGTTGGGGGGCTGCCATGGTGGGTCACCGGTGTGACAGTCTAAGGGCACTGCCGTCTTTTCTATAAAGTATTTTAGTACCCAGGCATCCTTGATACGTGTGTTATAATGGGCTGGGGGAGCGTTCCAGGGGCGGTTGGCCTTGCAAAGATCGGAATGCGGAGCCCTGGGTGTAGGCGAGGGCTCAGGGCCCCTTGCTGTAAGTATGCCCGAGTCGCCTGGGGGCAAGTAGTGCTTTCCAGTCGTTGTATAGCTGCCAGCTCGTGGATTGCCGACCATTTTGGACAGAAAGATTCCGCTGATGTGCGAACTCGAGCTACCGAGCCATTGCCATTGTTTCAGAGGATTCATATTAGAGCATATCCTACGCGCTTGATTGTTCTGGCATATCAGTATGCCGGTGTCTTGTTCGCCCAGCATATTGGTTCGGGTGGATCTGTCACGGAGTTCTTGTGGTGCGGTTGTTTTCACAAGGCTAACCGATCTTGGTTGCGCTATGTTACCCATAGACTTCGGCCTGGGGTCAAGCAATGGTGCGTAGAGCAGGCCGGTCCGAACCGAGCCCTTAAGCTCATCCATTGCCCCCTCCTCAGTCATGGAGCG
>NW_003308411.1:1770-3474 GCF_000143455.1 Volvox carteri f. nagariensis | reverse complement strand
GAAACGCGTTGTAGGTACTATATATCATTCTCTATCGCAAGGTATCTCGCCTGTAGCCAACAAAAATCGTATGAGCACAAACAACTTTGGCTGCCTCAGTTGACCGAGGCCAAAGTCACATCAACGCCTCTCGGGCTAAATTTAATCTCAAACGGTACCGCGTATCTCATATTTGAATTTTTAGATGACGGCGTATGATAACTCGAACTCCCAGGCCTTGAGTGTGTAACGGACCAAACATAATATTTCACCCGGCTGAAACGCGTTATCGGTACTATATAGCATTCTCTATTGCAAGGTATCTCGCATGTAGCTAACAAAGATCGTATGAGCACAAACAACTTTGGCTGCCTCCATTGACCGAGCTCATAGTCACATCAACGCCTCTCGGGCTAAATTTCATCTCAAAAAGGTGCCGTGTATCTCATCATTGCTTTCCGAGATGACAGCGTATGATAACTTGAACACCCAGCTTGTGTTACCATTTGCCCGCACGGGCATTCCGACTTGCCACCAGCAGGCCGACAAATTTGCTTACATTTCTCTATGAAATACGCAAGCTGCTCATTTGTATTTGCTTTAGCCAATGCTCGGGGCCTCCGGAGACTTGCGGTGTGCCCCGATGAAGCCCGCGGCTGTGGGGCGGATTGCTGAGGCCGCTGGCGCTTCGGGGATAAACATCACAGACAGCACCGAAATTCACCCAGCTTTCGTTACCATTTGCCCGCACGGGCATTCCGACTTGCGGTCTGCCGCACTGTCCATGCTGCATGCACCCAGGATGGATGCGATTCGCGTCGAGCCCGCAGGCGGTGCTGACGATTCCGCCGGTGCAAGCTTAGCTCTCACACCATCAGCACTGCTCCAACAAAGCACATCTCCCACCGCGTTGACACTACCCATCAATTGTCACACGTGCCGCGCTAGCTACCGGCCTGTACGGATGCAGGGGGGGCCCGCCCTTTTTCCGGCTTCGAGGAAGCCGACACCCGACTTGTCATTTTCGCCCGTCAATTTTCTAGTCCGAACGGAGGAATAGGTTTTTAGTCGCGGGAATAAAAGTATTCCTAACCTGTAAGCAGTTTCTTTCGGTAATATATTACTTTTTTGGGAATAAATGGGGGCCTGAGCCTGGACGAAATGGAATCGTTGGGTCAGTTGGTGTACTGGTTCATTACTTCGGCCATAAGTCGCCCCAAATGCCTTCTGCACATATAAGCTGACCATTTGGAGCTTATACACTATTTATATATAAGATATTTCATGATATCACCATCAGACGGCCCGCTGTTGCATTCAACTTAGGTCAACGGGGCATTCGTTCATTGACCAAAGCAAACGGCTCAGAAACTCCGCAGACGCAATGCCCCAGACATTTAGGCGAAGAATTGTTTACAGCACACCGTAAGGCCTTTGAAGGGGGGGTCTGGGGGGGATATCGCAATAGTGAGAGCAACAATAACAAGCTCCAATAGTGTAGGCAGAATGCCGGAACTATGGAGCTATCAGCTGAAATAGTAAATTCGAAATCTCAGCAAGCCATACGGCTGCCGTACATAACTTAGCTTAGAGGCTATACTCGCTTTGCTCCTGCCGCATCTAAGCTACAATTATGTCCTATAGCCTTCATGGCTTGCTGACAGTGTTTTTTTTAAGTAATATATTACTTTTTAGGAATAAATCCCTATGGCATAAACATGCCGT
>NW_003308411.1:0-1006 GCF_000143455.1 Volvox carteri f. nagariensis | reverse complement strand
GGCGAATTTGTATGAAGCTATAGAATTCCTTTATTCTTTTAAGGTAAATGAATGCTTATGTATTCGTCCGTTAGTAGCGTGAAGCTTTGAACACTCTTTGTACGGCAGATTCGGCACAATGTTTTGCCTCATTGCGATGTTGCCTGAAATTTTGAACAGAAGGGATCACTGCTCATGCTGGTGCAGCAAGACATGTAAGGAGATGGCCTCGTCACAATCCAGCAGTCATATATCGACAATCTCAAGCTATGACAACTTGTTACATGTGTCTGTAATAAAAAAAGGACTTTGCGATGGTGTGGGGAGCTCTTTGAGTGGTGGGATTGTGGAAATCCAGTTTGTTTCGCCCGTAACAAGTTTGTTACGGGCGAAACAACGTCCCTCTGAAACGTTTGGATATGCCTTTGCAACACATTTCCTCAATTTCATGAACTGCAAGTATTTTAATCCAACATCACCCCAATCTCAGTGTAAACTAGTCTCCAAATGTGCCTGCACAAGACTGTCACCCCTGTCACCCGGCATTCACATTGCCTTAACCTCCTCAAGCTTGTCGGGGTGTGACACGTGGGCATGAACCTTGTGACAATGGGCATTGTCACAAAGAAACTGGTTGCAATCAGAAATGCATTTTTGCTCATGCCAGGTTACCGACATCGGTTACCGATTACTGGGGACGGTTAACGGATAACGGTTCGCCCGGTAATCCTACCGACCGGTTACCCATCTCGTTAACTGGACCCGTTAGGTCGGAACCGGGCCGGAACCGGCCTGGAGTATGCCATTGGGAATAGCCTTTTTGGCCTTTGGAAATAAGGAACAAAGTGAGGCCGATCCGTACATTTTCATTCCTTCAGCCAAAAACGTCCATTGCTGCCAGATTGCTCCGTAGTGTGCAGAATTTAGTATTATCGATCATAAAATAGATATGAGGGCCCGTAAGAAGGTCAAGCCCGTGAGTCAACGCGGCATAGCAGAATGTATGACCGGTCCTTCCATAGACAAA
>NW_003308410.1:0-2524 GCF_000143455.1 Volvox carteri f. nagariensis | reverse complement strand
GAACATGTAATGTCGCATTTCGGTCCCGCCGGGGCTTCGCGCGCCGATTCGCCGCAGCCAATGCATGCATATAATCAAACCGCAGCTGTAGGTACGCGCGGCGCATGGGGGAAAGCAGGGGCAGGCGACATTCCGGGGATACGGACGCGCAGGGGCACCTACTAGATCCAACCCATGCTAGGCGGGTCAGGAACACGTAAGGTCGCATTTCGGTCCCGCCGGGGCTTCGCGCGCCGATTCGCCGCAGCCAATGCATGCATATAATCATAACGCAGCTGTAGGTACGCGCGGCGCATGGGGGAAAGCAGGGGCAGGCGACATTCCGGGGATACGGACGCGCAGGGGCACCTACTAGGATCCAACTCATGCTAGGCGGGTCAGGAACATGTAATGTCGCATTTCGGTCCCGCCGGGGCTTCGCGCGCCGATTCGCCGCAGCCAATGCATGCTTATAATCATAACGCAGCTGTAGGTACGCGCGGCGCATGGGGGAAAGCAGGGGCAGGCGACATTCCGGGGATACGGACGCGCAGGGGCACCTACTAGATCCAACCCATGCTAGGCGGGTCAGGAACACGTAAGGTCGCATTTCGGTCCCGCCGGGGCTTCGCGCGCCGATTCGCCGCAGCCAATGCATGCATATAATCATAACGCAGCTGTAGGTACGCGCGGCGCATGGGGGAAAGCAGGGGCAGGCGACATTCCGGGGATACGGACGCGCAGGGGCACCTACTGGATCCAACTCATGCTAGGCGGGTCAGGAACACGTAAGGTCGCATTTCGGTCCCGCCGGGGCTTCGCGCGCCGATTCGCCGCAGCCAATGCATGCATATAATCATAACGCAGCTGTAGGTACGCGCGGCGCATGGGGGAAAGCAGGGGCAGGCGACATTCCGGGGATACGGACGCGCAGGGGCACCTACTAGGATCCAACTCATGCTAGGCGGGTCAGGAACATGTAATGTCGCATTTCGGTCCCGCCGGGGCTTCGCGCGCCGATTCGCCGCAGCCAATGCATGCATATAATCAAACCGCAGCTGTAGGTACGCGCGGCGCATGGGGGAAAGCAGGGGCAGGCGACATTCCGGGGATACGGACGCGCAGGGGCACCTACTAGATCCAACCCATGCTAGGCGGGTCAGGAACACGTAAGGTCGCATTTCGGTCCCGCCGGGGCTTCGCGCGCCGATTCGCCGCAGCCAATGCATGCATATAATCATAACGCAGCTGTAGGTACGCGCGGCGCATGGGGGAAAGCAGGGGCTGGCGAGATATCGGGGATACGGACGCGCAGGGGCACCTACTGGATCCAACTCATGCTAGGCGGGTCAGGAACACGTAAGGTCGCATTTCGGTCCCGCCGGGGCTTCGCGCGCCGATTCGCCGCAGCCAATGCATGCATATAATATTAAGGGTTTGGCACCACTGGTAACGCGCGACCATTGCCCCCGGGAGATCCCGGGATCGATACCCGTTAGGGTCAAAAGTCCTTCCGATGGTGGAAGGCATTGCGCCCCTAGTTGATGGACGGTGGTGACCTGGGATAAAGTTAACCTGCGAGCCGACCAGGAATGGAGTTGGGCCGCTGTCGACCCGGCAGATTCCGTTGGATGCTGGTGGTGGGTGCGGAACCTGAGCGATCCACTGAGAAGTTGACTAGGGTGACTGGATGAGGGTGCCCCGAAATACCGGGGAAGGCAGGGTTTCGCAGGGTAGCTGCCACGGGCGAAGATACACCCCCCTGTTTCACACATCATATAATCATAACGCAGCTGTAGGTACGCGCGGCGCATGGGGGAAAGCAGGGGCAGGCGACATTCCGGGGATACGGACGCGCAGGGGCACCTACTAGGATCCAACTCATGCTAGGCGGGTCAGGAACATGTAATGTCGCATTTCGGTCCCGCCGGGGCTTCGCGCGCCGATTCGCCGCAGCCAATGCATGCATATAATCATAACGCAGCTGTAGGTACGCGCGGCGCATGGGGGAAAGCAGGGCCAGGCGACATTCCGGGGATACGGACGCGCAGGGGCACCTACTAGATCCAACCCATGCTAGGCGGGTCAGGAACACGTAAGGTCGCATTTCGGTCCCGCCGGGGCTTCGCGCGCCGATTCGCCGCAGCCAATGCATGCATATAATCATAACGCAGCTGTAGGTACGCGCGGCGCATGGGGGAAAGCAGGGGCTGGCGAGATATCGGGGATACGGACGCGCAGGGGCACCTACTGGATCCAACTCATGCTAGGCGGGTCAGGAACACGTAAGGTCGCATTTCGGTCCCGCCGGGGCTTCGCGCGCCGATTCGCCGCAGCCAATGCATGCATATAATCATAACGCAGCTGTAGGTACGCGCGGCGCATGGGGGAAAGCAGGGGCAGGCGACATTCCGGGGATACGACGCGCAGGGGCACCTACTAGGATCCAACTCATGCTAGGCGGGTCAGGAACAATGTAATGTCGCATTTCGGTCCCGCCGGGGCTTCGCGCGCCGATTCGCCGCAGCCAATGCATGCATATAAT
>NW_003308409.1:2702-3739 GCF_000143455.1 Volvox carteri f. nagariensis | reverse complement strand
TTGCCATTTCAACCTTAAGGTCTCTAATGCTAGCATCACACACGCAGGGAATAAGCAATAAGTACCTATGTCTTGGCCTGTGTGGCTTGTAGATGAGTACAGGAGAAGGGGCGAATGCTGGCAGCACACACGCAAGTCGACGACAGGTCTTCACTAAATGGATGCCCTTGGTTGTCATCCAATGTTATATAATATATGTCTTTGTGAAACATCAGGCAGTCAGTCCTGAGGTCGGCCGACATATTACCGGCCGGGGGTGGTCGTACGCATATGTGCATGCTGCTTTACCTCCATTGATACTCCTGACAAGCACATTCAAGCTGAATCACAGCTAATTAGCTTGTAAGCTCATATAGTCTGGTCTTTTAATTAGACGGACATGCTACAATAAGCGATGACCACTATCACGAATTCAGTCAATCATATTCACTGCTGGCATTGTTCCTATTGACCATAGATACAATGCACACATATAATCCACGTTGCAATACTGGTGCGTATGGCGGCAAAAATGGTGGCGTTCTAGCGTTCGCGCGCTCGGACCACCACAACAAGACCGTTGACTGTCTTTCTGCAGCACAGGCCCACACTTACTCATTTAGCAAGACATCCAGTGACATCCAAGGATTTTTGCCTGAGGGTGCCTTACACTTCGCCGGGTGTGACCGTGTTCGGGGTGTTGGATCTCCCGCCCAAGACCTTCAACGCTCTTAGGAGAGCCTGCTCTGAAAACGAGCAGACTCTGGATAGTGTTGCATAGGTCGTATGTAGAGCTGGAAGTAGCAGGTCGGGACGGGGCACTTAAGCTACTGGCCGACCTTAAGGTAATGTAAGCTTACATTGCCGCCCGTTGGCTGGTCCGTGAGTTTTAGGTCTTGGGTCCGGAGCGGCGGTAAGTGCCTGTACCTTTTGATAGGAATATTTATTGGCTTCACTGGCGGCTTCTCGCTGGCAGCCGTCCCCAATTTGCTTTGCCTATGTACGCCTCTTCGTCCTCCTCCTTGCTTCTAGGCTGCAGCAGTGTGCCTTATCCTTAG
>NW_003308409.1:1596-2529 GCF_000143455.1 Volvox carteri f. nagariensis | reverse complement strand
CCGCCCATAATGATTTAGGCAGTCCAGACTCAACTAGCATAGCCCTAGTCTTGTCCAAAAGAGTGCGATTTAAACGTTCTGCAGCTCCGTTCTGCTCAGGGGTGTAGCCTACCGTAGTTCCGTGTAGAATACCCCTGGAAGCGAAATAGGCCTTCGTGCGAGTATTAACGAACTCCCCGCCACGATCTGTACGCACCTCCTTAACCTGCCTGCCAGTAGCGCGCTCCAGTTCCGCTATCATTACCACCATCTTCTGGTAGACCTCCTCCTTGGTCGCTGTAAACGCAACAGCTGAAATACCAGTATGGTCGTCAAGCAGGGTTGTCACGTAACGCGAACCACTAGGCGAAGGTTCAGGCATAGGCCCACACACATCCATGTGAATGAGCGCGAGAGGCTGCGCTGCCTTATGCCCAGATAACGGAAAAGGACCACGTGTATGTTTAGCAAGGACGCAAGTCTCACACACACACGTGCTGGCTGATTGTATGCTGTGTCGGTCAACATCAAATCCAGCTACCATATTATGACGCAGCAACGTCTCAAGGTTGCTGTATCCCAGGTGGCCATACCTTCGGTGCCAAAGTGCTGCACGTTCAGCTCCGATACCCACGGCAGCACACACTGCATCACCACCAGAAGGTATCCTGTTGTCTTCACGCTGCGTCCTCTTCAGAGCTCCCGTACCTCCACTGCTGTAGCAGACGGGATACAAGTCCCCATCCCGCTTTCCAGTCAGCACCAACTGGTTCTGTACGTATACTTTCGCCTGTCCGCCGCCGAAGACCACACTGCCTCCACGATCATCAATGATGCGTACCGATATGATTTTGGCGTTGGCCTCCTCGTCGACGTAGACCTTCTTGAAAGTGATGGCCTGTTTATCGTTGACGTTAGACCGAATCGTAAGCGTGCCAACTTCAGTCGGCCGAA
>NW_003308409.1:0-1546 GCF_000143455.1 Volvox carteri f. nagariensis | reverse complement strand
TTTGGTGCGTCAATGTTGATAATTGGGCATTCACAAGTGATTGGTGAAGACATGTATGTTTGCGTGTGTAGACAGGTGAGACAGGTGCAGGTGAATGTAAACATGGGTTACCCTGTCTGTTACCCATCAGTAGTGTATTACCCCGACCCCTTTGTTACCCCTCGGTAAGGGGTTACCCCTACCCCGGGGTTAGGTTACCCACCTCCCTTCGTACATAGCCACATGGGTAACCCCTAACCCTACACCCTGGGTTACGCTTAAGGGGGGGTTACCCCCCGTTTTATGCCATAGGGGGAGTTCGGCTGGTTTAGGGACGTTACTTATGTGGTTTACACAAGGAAGGACCGCACAGGGCTTTTTACCTACCTCACAGAACATTACAGTGTTCCAACACAGAGAGAGTGTGTAAGAGAGCCGTAAAGCGACTTTATCAAGCTCGCTGCCGGCTATAAATACCGAAGTCACGCTATCGATCACAGGAGGCCCTCAAAAGATAAGCCTCGAGTACGACCACGATGTATTATCCACGAATGACACAAGTAAGGCACAAAATACCCGTGTGACAAAACATTCACACAAGAAATGGACAATGCACAGGTAAAATACATAAACATACGCAAACGAGTGTACATTCGCATCATGACCATAAGTCGATCAGCGAAGTGTAAGGTAAGAACCAAACACCTTACACGAGTATAAGACAACACGAAATTCGCGTATTCATACCGATAATAACCTAAGACGATTAGAAAAGACGGTAAAATGAACGTGACGCTAAAATGTCGTGACACATGTCACTAAGAAGAAACAGAGACTTCTGTGAACTAAGTGCTACGGGAACAGCTGTCTACAGAGAGACCTCCAACTATGAGAACCCAGCCTGCACACCACTGCTATGTATTTTCTGCTGCTGAAAGGCCCCATCTGCAAAACACATTAGTATAGCAAACATATTCATAGGGTATGGCACCACTGGTAAGGCGCGACCCGGGATCGATACCCATAAGGGTCAAAGTCCTTCTGATGGTGGAAGGCATTGCGCCCCCAATTGATGGACGGTGGTGACCTGGGATAAAGTTAACCTGCGAGCCGACCAGGAATGGAGTTGTGCCGCTGTCGACCCGGCAGATTTCGTTGGATGCTGGTGATGGGTGCGGAACCTGAGCGATCCACTGAGAAGTTGACTAGGGTGACTGGATGAGGGTGCCCCGAAATACCGGGGAAGGCAGGGTTTCGCAGGGTAGCTGCCACGGGCAAAGATACACCCCCCTGTTTCACACATCCTATTCATTTCTAGCTTCGTTGGATCCGGTTTTATAAAACCACGACACGTATACCAATTAAGTCCTACACTTCACCCTGTCATTGGTTCAGGCACTGGACCCAATAGCCCCACATTCAGCCCAAGCCCAAGCCCAAGCCCAAGCCCAAGCCCAAGCCCAAGCCCAAGCCCAAGCCCAAGCCCAAGCCCAAGCCCAAGCCCAAGCCCAAGCCCAAGCCCAAGCCCAAGCCCAAGCCCAAGCCCAAGCCCAAGCCCAAGCCCAAG
>NW_003308408.1:0-3524 GCF_000143455.1 Volvox carteri f. nagariensis | reverse complement strand
GTGGGCACTATACGGGTGCGGCAGTGCGGCCATCGCGCTATTCTTTGAGGAAGAACGGCTAGCGGCCGCCACACGGGGCGTGGGACCACAAGCCGTCCTACAGGCCAGCGCCGCAATCTCGGCACATTATACACTGGTGGGCCTGTCATCTGCCTGTGAGGCACCCCTCTGCCAGCTCGCGCGCCAGGTGGCCACACGCACACTCACAGCACACCGCCACGACCGTGGGGTTATTACTGAGGTGGATATCAGGCAACTGGTCGACTTCCATTTTCCCCTTAACGGCCCGGAACCTGACTTGCAGACCCGCATGCATGTCACGTGCGCACTGTTGTGCTGGTTTGCATTCCTGCGGTTCGATGACCTCGCCCGGGTACTAGTACATTACGACCTGCTACACATCACACCGGGCGTGGGTGCCGAGATCATCCTGTGGAAAAGCAAGACGGACCAACGTGGCGAAGGACAGACCGCGTCTGTCGGTTTTCGGGGCGACCACTACTGCCCCATGACGCGGCTGGAGGAACTGCTGACGAAAGGGCAATACGTCCGACTGCCGAAACAAGAGGCGGTCGAGGGGCGTTATGTTTCGGTTGAAGATGTAGGCCCACTCCTCCGCCGGGTCACAACCAGCCAGACGGGTGTGCCGAGCTTGGTGCAGCGCACGGCACCGCTCAGTGCACCCATCCCACCGCTGCCATACCGCACTTTCCTGGGCCACCTGAGGAGGCTCTTTGTGGAGGCCGGGCTCTCACCGCGTTTCGGAACTCACTCCTTGCGCTCCGGGGGGGTGACTGCTGCCGTTAACAATGGCGCAGACCGCAGCCTGGTGCAGAAACTGGGCCGCTGGAAGAGTGCGGACGTTTTCGAACAGCATTATGTGAAAGATAGCGACGCAGCTCGGGGCCGGGTGACGGCCCTCTCGATTAATACCGCCCAGTGATCGTTGCAACTGTGGGTCCTTTCAAGACCTGTCATTACTATCGGCCACTAGTGCAACTTTCACAATGGGTTGGTGTTGGGAGGGGGTTTCACAACGGGTTGTTTTGCTACTGAGTTGTGCTTGCGGTTGATGGCTTAGCTACTGTAACGCAACACGGCAGGACTGAGCAATAAGCTTCGACTTCTCGAAGCGAAGTATGAGTGTAGAGATAGGCAAGTTATTGCGAAGGAACTGCCGTGGTGCGTGGAAGTAGGGCGCAAGCATGCATGCATATGCCGGACCCAGTACGGCAGGGGATGCCGAGCTCCTTACTTGGGTCCCACAGGCGCATTGGTTCTTTAACTGCCGTTGTTTTGACTATTACCAAGAGGTGTGTCCCGCTGCTGGGACAGTGTCCTCTAGTTTCCCCCCACCCACCCACGGGTCGCTATCGTACTAATTGTCCTTTTATGGGTTTAAGCTTGGAATAACCGTATCGGTGCGTTTTCTCGTCTTTTTTCTGTGCCTCGTCGTCCCCCCCACCCACCCAGGGCAACCCCGGGGGTTGCCACAATGCAGCGGTCCCTGGTTTGTCCATGCTGGTTTCGGGTGGGTCGCCCGCGTGGCTCTTGTCGGGGCGCTTGAGGTTGCAGATTCGTTAACGGTGCAACACAGGTAACTGTCATTACTATCGGCCACTAGTACAACTTTCACAATGGGTTGGTGTTGGGAGGGGGTTTCACAACGGGTTGTTTTGCTACTGAGTTGTGCTTGCGGTTGACGGCTTAGCTACTGTAACGCAACACGGCAGGACTGAGCAATAAGGCCACTTAGCATGCAAAAGCCTTGTAATATCGCCATGCCAGGGATTGTTTTAATTACTTATGACTGTACAAATACTCCAAACGTAAGGTTTCGTTCAGTCTGTGCTTGTCCCAGAATGAAGGGCTGTACGGCCCTTCAGAACATACAAATGCACACAGCATCTGTTCGCAAGTCCAGCTTTCTGTTGAAGATGTAATAATAGCTAATAAAGATGGCCCCTCCAGTTAAAACATATCCACGTTACCTCTGCCGCGGTCGACTGTATGCGTTGTCGAAATTTGAAATTACGTGTGTGTCCTGCGGACGCAAGTATCATAGCAAGTCTCATGCATATAATCACGTCATCACGCATCAGTGCGTCCAGCCTCATGGTGGTAATAATGGCACAGAGCTTTTTGGCCTCGATGCCGTGGCTCCTAACGAGATGATCGCTGGACGCAGTGAGAAATTGCTGCAATACATTGCCAGCTACTATGTATGGTTAAAATTTGCGACGTCCAATATGATGCAGATGAATCTCCTCAGCAACAAGCTCCCGTTGCGGCGGGCCCTTCGGTGGTTGGTGCGGGAGCACAGGCGCAAGCTAACAAACCGGACCAAACAGGTACAACAAACGAAACTAGCACACACGTCACATGTAGGACATGAGTGATTTGAAACGAGGTCCCCCCTGTCAGTGCAGGCACCCCGTCTCCGGTGGAGGTGGACATGGAGTGGAGTCCACCGAAGGGCCAGGCAGAAATGCAGTGGAGCCCCGACAATTTAACAGGTGAGACCGTAGTCCATAAGGTAAGAGGACGGAAATGGCAGCAGTGGTGACGGCAGGGGAGGTGAAGGGGATGGGTTGAAGGGGGTGGTGGTGATGGTGGCTCAGGTGACGGCGACTCAGGCGACATCAGGGGCAACGGCGGCACAGCTGTGCAGGTGAGAACGGATGGGAATGCAGGGGAGAGAGAGGGTAGTGGGGGTGATTGCCGCCATGGAGATGGGGGGGCGGGGATTGCCGCAGTGAAGAGGACGGAGGTGGAAATG
Organism: Volvox carteri f. nagariensis; assembly: GCF_000143455.1. Taxonomy (NCBI): domain Eukaryota; kingdom Viridiplantae; phylum Chlorophyta; class Chlorophyceae; order Chlamydomonadales; family Volvocaceae; genus Volvox; species Volvox carteri. The sequence goes on along the minus strand of NW_003308408.1, from coordinate 745 downwards.
GCGGCCGTGGTGGCGGCAGGGGAGGTGAAGGGGATGGGGTGAAGGGGGTGGTGGCGGGGTGGTGGTGATGGCAGCTCGGGTGACGGCGACTCAGGCGACATCACGGGCAACCGCGTCACATGCGACTGCGGGGATGATGATGAACCCTTCATGGTGTCATGGTCGTATGCCCTGCTATTCCCAGGTGACGGATCACCTGGACACATTGGGGCGGATGGAGAGGTGGAGATCCGTATTGTTGCCACTGAAAAAGGAACGGTTGGCGACAGAGGTGCAGGTGAGAACGGATGGGAATGAAGGGGAGAGAGGTCACGGAGATGGGGGGGCGGGGATTGCCGCAGTGAAGAGAACGGAGGTGGAAATGGCGGCCGTGGTGACGGCAGGGGAGGTGAAGGGGATGGGGTGAACGGGGTGGTGGTGATGGCAGCTCGGGTGACGGCGACTCAGGCGACGTCAGGCGCAACGGTGGCACATCTGTGCCGCCGTTGCCCCTGACGTCGCTGCTGGGACGGGCGACGGGCACGGGGGAAGGGACGGGCGACGGCAGGGAAGGCGACGGTGGGGAGGGCGATGGCAGGGATGGCGACAGCATGGATGGCGACAGCGGGGATGGCGACAGTGGCAATGGTTACGGTTGCAATGGCAAGGGATAAACGTAATGGCGGGGAAACTTCATCCAGAATGAAGTATGTGGAACCCTTCATGGTGTCGTGGTCGTATGCCCTGCTATTCCCAGGTGACGGAT
>NW_003308407.1:0-3526 GCF_000143455.1 Volvox carteri f. nagariensis | reverse complement strand
TCACTTCCCGCAGCTCTGGCGGAGCTGGATAAGCGCATCCAGGAGCTGCAGAACCGCCCGGCCGAGGTGGGGGCCCCGTCAGTGGCAGCAAACAAGGCGGGCAGTGGCAAGACAGGAGCGGCGACGTCACAGGCGGCCAAGTCGGTGGCAGCCGCGGCTGCGGAGCTGGCGGCGGCGACTGGCGCCATTACCGCCCGCAACCGGCAGCTGGGCGACCAGGTCAAGGCGATGGAGGAGCAGCTGAAGCAGCTGCTGGCCAATGTGGCCAAGCTGCCAGAGCAGGTATGAACTAGGCAGCTGGAGGGGTCTGCGGTGGGCGTCGGCAATGCGTGAATGTTTGCTGACGCCTCTATTTCGGCACTTGCCGCCATTCCTAAGGACGCTGTTAGTGGAAGGTGCTTTTTCTGTTGTGGCAAGATCGATGTTTTACATAATGGCTGTGCGTGCTTCTCTTGGGGGAAACACGCTACCCAATCCTGCACCACCGATATGGATTGTGCACATCCAGCCGCCCATGTTTTGACTTAAGGTCTAGGTTCCCTCGTTTGTTTTCCTGTTCCCATGGTGTTAACTGTCCGGCCCGTCATACGAACTTCCTATGTTTCATACCGCAGGGCCCCGGCAAGGATGGCGCAGCAGGTGCAGTCGGCGCAGGAGGTGCAGTCGGCGCAGCAGGTGCGGTGGGTGCGACAGGAGCTACGGGTGAGAGAGGTGTAGCCGGTGCTGCTGGCGCCAACGGCGTGGCAGGCGCCAATAATGGTCCCATAGGCAGCGGCTCTCATATCGAGCAGCAGAAGGCCGCTGCGGCCAAGGATGCTCGTGACGCGCTTCTGGCGGCTATCCGCGGCGACATCAACGCCATCCAAGCGGCCCTGGGACAGATCCTAAAGAATGCAGCCCGCCCGGGCCGGGGCGGCCTGAGTGCGGGCGGCAGTGAAGATGTGGCCGCCCTCGCCGCCGCAGCAGCGGAGGACCGGGAGAAGCTGAAGCAGCTCCAGGATCTCGTGATGGCGCTACAGGACGATGCTGCAGCTGCCCGGGCAGCGGCAGAGGCCGCGGCGCAGCGAGCGGAACAGATGGAAGTTGAAGTTGCAGCCGCCGCTGCCGCAGCGTCGGCGGCGGCGGCCGCCGCTGCAGCGGCAGTCGCGTCCGCCCCACCGGCGGAGGCCGAAGAAGAAAGCGAAGCCGCGAATGCGGAGGGCTCGCTATCCTCACCAACGGGAGCGGCAACAGCAGATCCCAAGGTCGCGGCTAGACCTGGAGTTGGGAAGGCTGGACCGGGCGGTAAGAAGGCCGCTGGATATGATGGCAGCGGTGGTGGCAATGCCAGTAGCTCATCAGCCGCCGTAGGTGGCCCATCCGCCTCGGATGACTTGTCCCGCATGGCCGCGTCACTTCCCGCAGCCCTGGCAGAGCTGGATAGGCGCATCCAGGAGCTGCAGAACCGCCCAGCAGAGGCGGTAGGGACAATTGGGTCGGGAACAGCGGCAAGTGGAGGTTCCAGTGGTGCAAGCGCGAATGCAGGCAAGGCGGGTACCAAGGCAGGAGCGGCGCCATCGGCAGCGACGTCACAGGCGGCCAAGTCGGTGGCAGCCGCGGCTGCGGAGCTGGCGGCGGCGACTGGCGCCATTACCGCCCGCAACCGGCAGCTGGGCGACCAGGTCAAGGCGATGGAGGAGCAGCTGAAGCAGCTGCTGGCCAACGTAGCCAAGCTGCCAGAACAGGTACGTGATTGGAGGGCACTTTCCAAGGCACTTTACGGCATTATAAAGACGTGAGAAACAAGCCTGGCGACTGCTTTTCCTCGTAGCCAACAGGTACATATCTTGTTGTTCGTGACAATATTTCACGTTCCTTGTTTACGATTGTGATCGGTATGTGGATTGTCTTGATTTTTATGCTGACGCTCTTGTTGCTGGATGTACAGTTACCACTATTGTGGTATGGGCTGCTGTGCATGTGAATGCGTTCATCCATTGACACCGTTGCGCGATGTGGTGCTTTCGCAGGGCATGGACACGGGCACCGCTATACCAGCAACTGCGGCCGCCGCTGACGCAACCGGAAGATATGCTGGCAGCAACAGCGCAGGTGGGGGCACTGGCGGCATTGGCGGCAACACTGCCGGCGTTGGAGGACAGTCAGTCGGCGCCGCAGGAGCCACTGCCGGCACCGAGCAGCAGAAGAAGGCAGCGGCGGCCAAGAATGCTCGTGACGCGCTTCTGGCGGCTGTCCGCGGCGACATCAACGCTATACAAGCGGCGCTAGGACAGATCCTCAAGAATGCAGCCCGCCAGGGCCGGGGCGGCCTGGGTGCGGGCGGCAGTGAAGATATGGCTGCCCTCGCCGCAGCAGCAGCGGAGGACCGGGAGAAGCTGAAGCAGCTCCAGGATCTCGTGATGGCGCTCATGAAGGAGCAGAAGGGCGCAAAGGACGACGCCGCGGCTGCCCGGACGGCAGCGGAGGCGGCAGCGGATCGGGCCGAGCAGATGGAGGTCGAGGTGGCGGCGGCCACCGCTGCGGCATCAGCTGCAGCCGCCGCTGCCGCAGCTGCTGTCGCATCGGCGCCAACGATGGAGAGCGCAGATGGCGACTTTGCGGCGGAGCCGGCAGGCAGAGCGTCTTCGCCAACGGCGACGGCAGCTGGCGCGGCGCGGCGTGCCAAGGCTGCGGTGAGCGGCAACCCATCTGGCGGATCTGGATCCGTATACGGGGCGGCCAGCGTGGATAAGTCAGCAGCCGCCATGGATGGCCCATCCGCCTCGGATGACTTATCACGAATGGCCGCGTCACTTCCCGCAGCTCTGGCGGAGCTGGATAAGCGCATCCAGGAGCTGCAGAACCGCCCGGCCGAGGTGGGGGCCCCGTCAGTGGCAGCAAACAAGGCGGGCAGTGGCAAGACAGGAGCGGCGACGTCACAGGCGGCCAAGTCGGTGGCAGCCGCGGCTGCGGAGCTGGCGGCGGCGACTGGCGCCATTACCGCCCGCAACCGGCAGCTGGGCGACCAGGTCAAGGCGATGGAGGAGCAGCTGATGCAGCTGCTGGCCAACGTAGCCAAGCTGCCAGAACAGGTACGTGCGCCCAGCCCGTACAAGGTAGTGCTCAATGGATTTTATGTCGCCACCGAGGCGCAGCCTAGGAGACCCCACTTCCGGGTCATAGCATAGCCCGCCCCAGACGACACTTAGGCACCCGAGATTTGGTGACCTCCCAAGCGGCGTCGGGCGTGTATATGTTCTTGCTCTGATGGCTTTACACTGCTTCACCGTGGGTAGAAACCAGGCTTTGTCGTGAGCAGAGGTGCATGTCGTGAGCAGGGCGCAATTAATGCGCCGTGGAAAGAACGATTGATACGTTTATGCGTTTCGCGTTGCTGACAGTAGCCCTAATTCAGAAGTATGTGTGTCCAGCTTGGGGAGGAAGCCCCCTAAATCTTATGCCGGTCCACAGTCGCCGCTTGACTAAATTCGCCGGACTGTGGTTGTGGCCGGGGAACAGACCGGTCAACACCTCATTTGCCAATGTG
>NW_003308406.1:0-3539 GCF_000143455.1 Volvox carteri f. nagariensis | reverse complement strand
ATATAAATCATCCCTTCCTTGCCCTCATTCCCTAGGTGCACTAATCCCCTTTCTACCCTCTCGCCTGCTGCACTAAGTCCTTCAAACATGAAGGAAGAACCAACACCACTACCAGGTATTGACATGCCTTGTAAGTACCCGCAGCCTTGCTCAAGAAAAATGCTATCTGCACATAGGAAGTTTAAACCCAAAATGTCTTTTCACTCTCACAATCAAATTGGCTGCTGCCGAACAATCTCGGAGCACCCGTCATGCGTTCTTCACGAAGCGTCAGAGGTTGCATGGGCATTATCGCATTCCCGAGCGCAACTTACACAGAATTCACTGTCGCCACGAGTAGCGCACCTTGCAGGCAAGGAAAACATGTGGACCTGGAGTAATAGGTAGTATGACCTGAAAACACCTTCACAGGTAGTTGACACCGTTTGCGAAATCGATGTGACCACAAAGTTTGCAATTGAGTACTATGCGGAGACCTGCTTCCCGATGCTCAATGATTTGACAAAAGAAAAGCAAGGACCAATCCTCTGAATCAAGATGATTACGGCGTAACAATGGAAAAGAAGGAATTGACGCGCCCTTGAGAAGGTTGCGCAGAAGTCGGTTGGGTGTCCGGGGCCCTATGCTAAACAGTTAGGCGTGGCCGGCATGATTGGCCTTTGCACTTTGCACTTTGCCTTTGCACTTTGCCCAATTTGAAACTTACTTCACTGTATTGCATAGCTACATCTGCTAGTGCCCATAGACAACAAAATGGCGCATCTTATGTTTGCAGATGCCTAACCATACTGCATATTATAAACATGTTGAATTGCGGTGCTTTTAGAAATCATCTTTGGCCGTGGGTGCTTTCGTGGATTCTTGTCTCGATTTCTGTTTCCTTTGGCTGAGGCGAAGTGCGTTCTGCGTTGCGCCCGAAAGTGCCAACGCAGTGCGCACGAACATGGGGAAATGAGAAGGTAGAGTTGGAAGTGGGATGTCACGCCCACTAAGCGCAGCCCTGTCAAGTCCTAAGTGGCCAGTTTCTCCGGCGATTGAGGCTGCGATAATCGATGCCGTGGAACACAGCCATCATCCTAAAACCGCCTGAATCCGAACTGAATACACGCCTTTAGTAGAGCTTCAGTCGCACCACAGAAGAAAGAGAGAGAAAACGTTGAATGCTAACTAGTCCACGCTTCACCATCGCCTGTATCAATTAAATCTAAAAGCAAATAAGCTATAATGACAACCAGAGGTCAGCAAATCGATTTTACGGCTGCGGAAGGGCATAATTTTGGTCAGTAAACCTAAGAAAGATCCGATGTCAAACACACCAGCGCGCGGCCCTACGGGCCGCAATAGAGGCTGCAAACCACGCCTTTTGGTCATGACGGGCAGAACTGTTGCTGGCCGCGCCACGATCCCCAAGACCAAAACCAGCGGCGCCAAACGAAAAACTGCCGACAGAAGCAAAAGCTGCCAACTCGGTAGGCTTACCAGACCCACCGCTTGCCATCTCGATAGTCAAGAACTTCGAGGTGACGATAGCCACGTCCGAATTGCCGTCACGCACCAGTAGGGATGTAGTTACCATGCTGAAGCGGCTGGGCAAACCAACAAGCAAAGTGTGTGCCCGCTCAGAATCGCTGAAATCGTGTCCTACTCCCAAAAAGTCCAACTGTAGTTGCTTGCAGGCGTCCTATGCCTTCTTCGCGTTAGCTATGTAAGCTACTAGCGTGAGCCGGGGCTCATAACCTGTTAAGAATATGAAGGCAAGGAGACTGGTCGCGATATAAGGGTTACAGTCTGTGGGTTAGTGGTGAACGGCAAGAGGACTTTAGGAGATTCCTGTTAAGGAATACCGATCCATCCGAAGATGAAATACCAAAACTTGCACAACTCGTGTCTTATATATCAGTATCAATGGAACTATCGTACAGTCGCCCACCGTCCATCCTGGACACAAGGAAACGTCCGAGACACGCGGCCGAGAGAACCGAGGCATGGCCGACGCAGGCCGAGGCACGGCCGAGGCACGGCCGAGCAGGGTTGGACAGGACCTTCCTAAAATGGTCGGGTTGCCGGTTTTCCCCTTCCCATGCCCGTCGGCCCCACCCGATAGCGTTTTTGCATATCTTTCAATTTCTGTCGGGTGCCCCGATAGCCCATCCCAAAACCTGTCGGGTGACGCAAGAACGAAATCTCGCTGTGTGCCGCTTGAAATTACATTTATTCGTATTTTATATGCGCAGTTTTCAGTTCTCAGTTTGCAGTTCACAGTTCTGATATGCACGAACAAACACACACACACAGCAGAGTCAAAGGATAAAGAATGCTACCACTACATTACATATTTCCATCCAGTTATATTTTTGTGAATGCCATTATGTATCGCTGTAGCTGTCCGTCGCCGAAGGGCCCACCGACGACCCACGGCACCCGATCGGGTGGTCCTAGCACCCCTAACCATGTCGGGTCCCCCGACGGGAGCCCTCCGGGCCCCGTCGGGGGCTCCCGATGGCCGTTTGGCATTTTCCCCCTTTTTCGTCGGGTCCGCCCGAAAGCATTTTTCAAAGCCTGTCGGGATTTTCAGGACAAGTGCCATTCCTGTCGGGACCCGATCGGACTGTCGCACCCTGCGGCCGAGAGTCACCGCCTATCACCCTGCACTTACGTTGGGATAGGACCGCCTTTCAACACGCCCCCTCGGGACATCTCCCAACACACAGTAGCACGTTTGCTCCACCAATCAGTGTTAGTCTGACGTGCTGAGATTACGAATCATCCGCCCCATTATTTGCGAGCATAGCAGAAGCACTTCACGCAACACCCATGGCGTCTCTGCACTGTTTGAACTTCACTTCTCCAAGTGCCTTCGTAAGTACATTTGCGACCATCCACTCCGTAGGGCAGTACTCCAACTGAACCTCTCCACTATTCACTCTTTCCCGAACGATATGGTGCTGCACGTCAATGTGCTTCGAACGGGCGTAATCGGATTGTTCCCCAAGCTCAGCGCCCCCTGGGAGTCTATCTGGATCTTGAAGGCACTCTCTGGCAAACCCAGGTCGACTGCCAGTTTGCGAAGCCACAGAGCCTCACGAACCGCTGCTGCTGTAGCTTGGCACTCGGCCTCCACAGATGAAGCGGCCACCGTATGCTGTAGCTGGCTGCACCAGCTAATTGCAGCCCCATTAAGAGTGAATAAGTAGCCCGACGTTAAACGCCTGGTGACAGGGTCTCCCGCCCAGTCTGAATCACTATACCCGGACATCTGGACATCACCCACACCAGGGTTGGACAGGACCTTCCTGAAATGGTCGGGTTGCCGGTTTTCCCCTTCCCATGCCCGTCGGGCCCGCCCGATAGCGTTTTTGCATATCTTTCAATTTCTGTCGGGTGCCCCGATAGCCCATCCCAAAACCTGTCGGGTGACGCAAGAACGAAATTTCGCTGTGTGCCGCTTGAAATTACATTTATTCGTATTTTATATGCGCAGTTTCCAGTTCTCAGTTTGCAGTTCACAGTTCTGATATGCACGAACACACACACACACA
>NW_003308405.1:0-2284 GCF_000143455.1 Volvox carteri f. nagariensis | reverse complement strand
TCCCCTTCGGTTCCCCTAAAGGGGACGAGCACTTTAGTTCCCCTTTAGGGGATGATGTTCCCCCTTCGGGGATGTCGTCTTCCCCTTTAGGGGAAGAAGAAGAACTAAAGGGGATGGAAAACAAAGTCCCTACTTGTTCTTTATTTTAATGATGACAACCCTTTGGTTCATCCCCTAAAGGGGAACTAAAGGGGTTCCCCTTTAGGGGAAGACAACCTTTGGTTTTCGTCCCCTAGGGGTGTCAAACTTTGGGTTCCCTTTGGGGATAACCGAAGGGACACCCTTTGGGCTCCCTTTGGTTATCCCCAAAGGGAACCCCAAAGTTTGTTCATCCCCTAAAGGGGAACTAAAGGGGACAGACAACCCTTTGGTTACCCATCCCCTTTAGTTCTTCTTCTTCCCCTAAAGGGGAACTTTAGTTCCCCTTTAGGGGAAGACGGATGACAAGGGGAAGACTTTGGTTCATCCCCTTTAGTGTTCCCCAAAGGGGAGACGAAGGGGTTCCCCTTCGGGGAAGAACTAAAGGGGACAACCCTTTAGGGGATGACGAGCCCTTTGGAAACCCTTTTTGTTACCCATCCCCTAAAGGGGATGAAGAACAAAGAAGACAGACAAAAAATAAAGAACAAGTTGTTCATCCCCTAAAGGGGAACTAAAGGGGATGACGAAAACCGAAGGGTTGTCTGTCTTCTTTGTTCTTCATCCCCTAAAGTTCTTCCCCTAAAGGGGAACTTTAGTTCCCCTTTAGGGGAAGAAGACGAAGGGGAAGAAGAAGAACTAAAGGGGATGGGTAACAAAAAGGGTTTCCAAAGGGGAAGGAACTTCGGGGAAGGAACTTCGGGGAAGGAACTTCGGGGAAGGAACTTCGGGGAAGGAACTTCGGGGAAGGAACTTCGGGGAAGGAACTTCGGGGAAGGAACTTCGGGGAAGGAACTTCGGGGAAGGAACTTCGGGGAAGGAACTTCGGGGAAGGAACTTCGGGGAAGGAACTTCGGGGAAGAAGGTTGTCTTCCCCTAAAGGGGAACAAACTTTGGAAACCCTTTAGGGGATGAACCAAAGGGTGACCTTTGGTGACCTTTGGTGACCTTTGGTGACCTTTGGGGGATGCTTCCCCTTCGGGGTTAGACTAAGTTTGTTGTCTTCTTCTTCCCCTTTAGTGTTCATCCCCGAAGGGGAACACCCCTTTAGTTCGTCTTCTTTAGTTCCCCTAAAGGGGATGAACCAAAGGGGTTAAAACGAAGGGGATGAACCGAAGGGGGGTTCCCCTTTGGGGAAGACGAAGGGGTGTTACCCTTCTTCATCCCCTTTAGGGGAACTAAAGGGGACGGAGTCCCCTAAAGGGGAAGAAGGGGTTCCCCTTTGGGGAAGAAAACGAAGGGGAAGAACTAAAGGGGAACTAAAGGGGAACCCCCTTGGTTCCCCTTTAGGGGATGAACTAAAGGGAATGGGTAACCCAAAGAAGACAACCCAAAGGGTAACCCAAAGAAGACAACCCAAAGGGTAACCCAAAGAAGACAACCCAAAGGGTAACCCAAAGAAGACAACCCAAAGGGGGAAGACAAGGAAAGCGCTGTAAGTATCTCGGTGGAAGACACCGTTAGTAAGTTACAACGACAGTGCTCTGCACTTAGCTTGTAGTTTCTATGGTCAAGATCTTGTAATTCCTCTTCGAGAAACTAACTACAACTAGGCTTAAGCTTTCCCTTCGCGAAACCGCTACAATATATATTATAAATTACAATATATATTATAAATATATTATAAATTATGTATAAATTTTATATAAACTAAAACGTTGTTTGAGTTTTAAAATTAAATTAAAATTAAACGGAAAAAGCAACCAAAAACAAAATCAACAAGCATAGTAATTTTAGCCCGAAAAAATAACTAAAAATTTGTTTAATGTGTTCGGACATTGTGCTTGGAAGTCCAAAAAAATGCGTAGCTAAATTTTTTTTGTCACAAGTATCGGGACTTTGCGAAAAAGACTACAACCTTCGGTGCGTTGCAACAGTTTTTGTGATACGAATGGGCTTTTTAGTAGGCCTTACGTCATAATGCATCGCTGCCAAGCAGCTAGCGGGCTGCGGCCTACTTGAAACGTAGTTTGTTAGGGAGAGTAAAAGTCCCGGGCCTATCCTAAGCTTAACTTACTTTATAACGACCAGCTAACCCAAAGGCCTAATGGCTACACCCTCTTAAAACACTACACCCTCTTAAAAGACAATGTGTGCGCTCACTGGTTGTACTAACAAACTTAATCACAACAAAAGGGGATCCTCA
>NW_003308404.1:1574-3576 GCF_000143455.1 Volvox carteri f. nagariensis | reverse complement strand
CAATATTCCCTGCTGGCTCCTGGCGGCGGCGGTGGCAGACGTGGTATAGTTGAAAGGTGGTAGGAAGCGAAATGAGAAAGATTTATTAACAGTGAGCTAATGACACGTGCTAACAAGTGGTTATTGAGACAAGCGCCTTCGCGACATGACAGTTTCTGATGGTCGAGAGTTGGACGAAGGTCCGTTTGTTTAAGATTTTGTTCAGTGGCAGTCCAACAACACGTCTACATGCTATTCTTCTGAAGCTGGATGTGTTACGACCTTCGTAGCACTTAGGGCGCCTGCCGGTGAACGAGGAATGTTTGCGAAATTTTGCGAAGCTACGCAGGCGACGGGCGGGCCCCGCACTGGGTACGGATGGAGCACTGGAAGTCCAGCCATGAAATACCAACAGGATAGCTTTTCGAGATTTTTCTTTTTAACAAATTCTATTAAACAGAACAAATGATGCGGATACATGCCGCATAATCCATGGGATGCCATAAGCAGGTCTCCGATCATTACCCTGCTGGCAAGAAGTCACCTTTCATATTACACGAATATTATGTACAAATATAGGATTGAAGTGCACTGCAGAAGGGCAGCAGAGTTTATTTGACATGTTGCACATGCAATGTCATCTGGGCCAGAGGCATTACAGCAAAGATTTGGCATAATGGTCTGTGTTTGCAAAATGGTTATGCAAGCATAGAAAGCATTATTGCTAATAGGGTGAGCCGTATCAGATCTAAGTACGTTCCCCGAACAAACGGGATGCGCAATCGACGTTAGACTTTCAGAACCGAGCGAAAAGACAGAAATCCCTGCTCCGAATATTAACGCTTACAGTCCATCATCCTTACTTAGCGTTCCATGCACCGCGGAGCTAACTCTTCATCCGTTTCCTTCCTTACAATGCACATCCGTCAGGGCCAGAGTCTTTGTGGCAATCTTTCATATTCAGCACGCAATGAACCCTTCATGGACACCAGCTGCATTAGCCTGGCTTGTCGTCCTTGCGGCAGCCTGGGCAAATGGCCCAACGCGATCTAAGTATGCTGCTGCTTGCGGCCAAGAAACAAGCATTCCAGAACTGTCATATCATCCCCTGGTTTCGTTGTATTTGGTTTGCATACAAGTCGACGCGGATACTACCTGCTGTGACCGCCGTATCAGAAGACACTTTTCCTGTACGGGCGGAACCAACAACAGCGAAGTTCAAAAAACCCGACTAGTAGCTAAAATTCAGCATTCATAGAGTTAAACGTCCCCGTCCGTGACTTGTACATAACAATCCAAGCATCTCCTAAGCGTCTTTCTCCCCCTTCGTAAAGCCATCGCGTCCACCAACGCACGTCTTACATCCGCCCAGTACAGTGCCGTTGAAGCTGTGACGAGTAATATGAACGCTTAAGTAATTCATGAACATCCGCTACGTTTGCCTAGCATTGTCGTAAAGGAGGTCGCGTCGGCATCAGGCCATCAACGTTGCGCCCAGGACAACACTTGCTGCAGCCAAGAAACAGAAAGTGTATATGTATTCGTTCATCCCCTTGGTCTTAGGGTTGCCCCTAAGACGACGTAGATACCACCTCCTGACACCGCCGTACCGGAAAGCACTTTTCCGGTACGGGCAGAGCCAGCAGCATTCCAGGTTCAGAATTGAACCCAAAGGCAGAAATCACCATTCTGAGACCCTATGGCAGTCCGGAGACGTGTAACTCGTCAGGCTCAGTAGCTACGGGGCAGTTGTCTGGACAGGTTACTCGCCAGCTAGAAGCTTGGTAAATGTGCAACCTTGAAAGTGTCATAATTATGCACAGATATGCGCGCTGAGTGTGTGAAATGTTATGACGAGGTTAGTTAAAATGTTTGCCATCCAATTTGAGTGTGGGGAGGCATTATTTGTCCTGACGATTTGCTCTCTACCTACGGCCATTTGGCAGTCCAGAGACGTGTAGCGCCCAAGGCTCAGCAGCTACGGGACAGTTGTCTGGACGAGGTTATTTTTGACGTGCAGTCC
>NW_003308404.1:0-856 GCF_000143455.1 Volvox carteri f. nagariensis | reverse complement strand
TCAAGTGAGAAGGAATTCGGAATAGCTTCAATTGGGATAAGGGATTTGTGTTATATTTTACTATGCCTTGTAGCAACGTTAAAATAGAACTCACCGCCACTCACTGTCGCTGAACTAACTTTAGTTACTCTTGGCTGACATCCAGCCGGGAATGGAGGCGGGTGGCCACCGTGAGGAGGAATTGGGCTCGCTTGGAGAGGTGATATGGGCGGGAGGCGCGGGGCTCTTATGTGTTTTATGTGGGGCGTTAAAAAGCTGTCGTACTCCGATATGGCTATCGGAATACAGCAGTTTTTTTATGTAGGCAGGTAGTTGTGGGGCACAGCTGTGCCAGGGTCGTTTTTCTTTGTGGATTTGTTACCCCTTGCCCTCTTCCTTGTTCCTGATGCTATGGAGGGTGGCTGGGGCTGGTTGGGGGAGGGGTGTGTGTATGTTTCGCCTCCGTCATCGACGTGCCTGCCCTAATTGACGTGCCTGCCCGAATTGACGTGCCTGCCCTAATTCTCATGTTCCCATCCACGTGCTGCACGTGCAGCAGGCCTCGGACGATGGGGATGACGTCCAGCCGGGAATGGAGGTAAGATGGGGAGGAGGGTCAGGGCTCTTATGTGTTTTACGTGGGGCATCAAAACACTGTCGTACTCCGATATGGCTATCGGAGTACGGCAGATTTGTTTGATGCAGGCAGGTAGTTGTGGGGCACAGCTGTGCCAGGGTCGTTTTTCTTTGTGGATTCGTTACCCCTTGCCCTCTTTCTTGTTCCTGATGCTATGGAGGGTGGCTGGGGCTGGTTGGGGGAGGGGTGTGTGTATGTTTCGCCTCCGTCATTGACGTGCCTGCCCTAATTGACGTGCCT
>NW_003308403.1:2846-3664 GCF_000143455.1 Volvox carteri f. nagariensis | reverse complement strand
TATACGTCACACACAACACACCGACATACATGCGGGTGACAGGCGCATGCATGCATCACNGTTCTCCGCAACCCTCCCCAATGAGCAATATATGGTGAGCAATTTTATATTCGTAACTGCTCCTATCCGCCTGTACATTTCCGTCGCATTTCAGCAATGCCTTTGCTCACTTTGCAGGTTTCGTGGTCCCTCACCCTTGGGAAATTTGTGCTGTATCCATGGCTGCCAAATCGGATGCCTGAACACCAGCTCATAACTGGGAGCTCCAGAGCTAGTCTCGACATTATTTTCCATTATGAAGCCCTCAATAGGTGCTGTTGAAAAGGTGACCTGTGTGGTATCCTGGTTACCAAGGGCCAGCATACCCTGCCAAAAACTCAGACGCAATCAGTACTAATCAGCATGTGCTGTACTTCGTGTTCAACCTGTACAGGTTGCACATGTGCACCTCTTTTTTTACAAGTGCCAAGTCTGGATGCTGGCATGAGCACTTCACTGTTCATTGGTCAGCTGGGCTAACCAGCAAATAAACGTGTTGGAACTGGCAGTCTTGGCTGCTGGCACACCAGCACTTACAGTAAGTGGTTGCTTGTTGATGTGGTGGTTATGATTATGTGCTGTGTCTGGTTGAGATCATGCTTTCCTGTCAGTTGCTTTCCTGTCCATGCATGTTTGAACCATTGCTGTATGAGTGTCAACAAACAAGGGGCTCAATGCTGCTGTCCTCGGTCTTGTGCCTTGCTCAAACTATGCAGAAGTACAGGTGTAGGCTGTAATAAGTTGTTTAACCTGACTGCCCTGATTGAATGTGTTTCCCA
>NW_003308403.1:0-2108 GCF_000143455.1 Volvox carteri f. nagariensis | reverse complement strand
ATTGCACAAGGCCACTTCACGAATGGGAGCCAGGTACGACATGCCGCGGATGCACCATAGTAGCCCCGTATGCTTCCTCGACAGCCTACTGAATATCAGTAAACCTCGCTCGCCTTTTGAAGGAGATGTGTGTATTTACCGAGCGGTCTCCACCACACATTGATAATAAGATTTGAGTGCAAGACGTCCCCCTCCGCACTCTTCCTGGCTGACGAGGGTGGGATTTGAACCCACGCCCTTACGGACTAGAAATTTCTCATCCTGGTCTGAACCAGGTAGTCCTGAATCTAGCGCCTTAGACCGCTCGGCCACCTCGTCATGCTGTGCACGTGCACCCAGCCGATAACGTTTGTGTACACCAAAACGCAACAGACCTTCATGCATCCCTGCCGTGCAATTTGCTCGACTTTCTTCGAGTGTTAAAAAATGATGTTCGATATGAACATCAAGCATGTACATACATACAAGTTCTTTAACGGAAGGTATGTTGGTAACGGTACGTCGCATGAGCATATTATTTCGCCGACACGGGGAATCGAACCCCGGCCTCCCGCGATCCATGATTGGATGATGTCATGACAGGCGGGGATACTGACCACTATACGATGTCGACGGAGGCACTCATTGCAGAGACAGGATAGCCGCATCCCGCTCCGCCACTCTTTCGCTACCGGGACTCGAACCCGGGTCTCGAGAGTGAGAATCTCGTATCCTAACCGCCTAGACTATAGCGAAGAATGTCGCAGCACATGTTATCATACACCATCATAATAACGTCACACACAACACACCGACATACATGCGGGTGACAGGCGCATGCATGCATCACGTTCTCCGCAACCCTCCCCAATGAGCAATATATGGTGAGCAATTTTATATTCGTAACTGCTCCTATCCGCCTGTACATTTCCGTCGCATTTCAGCAATGCCTTTGCTCACTTTGCAGGTTTCGTGGTCCCTCACCCTTGGGAAATTTGTGCTGTATCCATGGCTGCCAAATCGGATGCCTGAACACCAGCTCATAACTGGGAGCTCCAGAGCTAGTCTCGACATTATTTTCCATTATGAAGCCCTCAATAGGTGCTGTTGAAAAGNGTGACCCTGTGTGGTATCCTGGTTACCAAGGGCCAGCATACCCTGCCAAAAACTCAGACGCAATCAGTACTAATCAGCATGTGCTGTACTTCGTGTTCAACCTGTACAGGTTGCACATGTGCACCTCTTTTTTTACAAGTGCCAAGTCTGGATGCTGGCATGAGCACTTCACTGTTCATTGGTCAGCTGGGCTAACCAGCAAATAAACGTGTTGGAACTGGCAGTCTTGGCTGCTGGCACACCAGCACTTACAGTAAGTGGTTGCTTGTTGATGTGGTGGTTATGATTATGTGCTGTGTCTGGTTGAGATCATGCTTTCCTGTCAGTTGCTNTCCTGTCCATGCATGTTTGAACCATTGCTGTATGAGTGTCAACAAACAAGGGGCTCAATGCTGCTGTCCTCGGTCTTGTGCCTTGCTCAAACTATGCAGAAGTACAGGTGTAGGCTGTAATAAGTTGTTTAACCTGACTGCCCTGATTGAATGTGTTTCCCAGATAGAATGCCGATCCTGCATGCATGTGCCAGCGCCAAACATGGCCACCACCACCAAAAAGCGCCTCACACCCCTAGCTAGTAAGTCTGTGCTATTAGAAGCTTTGGGTGGTGACACCTGCTACGCTATGGTGGGACCACAGTATTGCATGTTTGTGGTTTGGCGTGTGTGACTATTCATGAGTACGCCAGGATGGGATCCCATCCTGGATCCCATCCATCCGGTAGGTACTAACTAGCTATAGCACCCCTAGTCCATGCTTTGAATGCAGGCTATAGCCACCATGTTACTTCCATGACCACATAAGCATGAGGCGTATTTTGCTGAATGTTCCATCTTAAGTGTTGGAATCAAATGTCTTTCTGGTTGGGCTTGTTACCCATATGCATACCTGTATCCTGGTAGCCCATCACATCAGGAACAATAGTGACCTGTGCCTGGCTCAAGTTATTAAATTGGTTCACGTGTTTCAACTTCCACAAACAACGAAATGATGAGCATGCATATGTGCATTATATA
>NW_003308402.1:1277-3739 GCF_000143455.1 Volvox carteri f. nagariensis | reverse complement strand
AAGGGGCCAGAGTTTCCTCCAGGCAACAATCAACAGCGACGAGGATTTACCTCACCGACTGAGTCTGCCCGGCGTGAAGGTTATGGGCCTCGATTAGCCCACACAGGAGTTCGGCTGGTTAAGGGATTTTACGTAAGCGGTTGACAAAAGGAAGGACCGCACAGGGCTTGTTGTCTAGCTCACAAAACTTACAGTGTTCCAATGAGAGAGAGCCGTAAAGCGACTTTGTCAAGCTCGCTGCCGGTTATAGATACCGGAGTCAGGCTATCGATCACAGGATGGATGGATGGATGGATGGATGGATGTTACAAGCTTCAGCGAGCTCGTACGGCCCAAACGAACCCGGAGGCTCATGAACCGCTTTGACAGCGCCGTCGGTAGGGAAAAGAAAAAAGAGAAAAAGTAAACGAAACAAACAAAACAAACAACAGAAAAAGAAAGTTCTACGCGAGAAGAAAACGGGTGTTTATGAGAACGAACAGCGTCAATTTGACTCTGACACACAATTGCCTGTTACCGCCGAGAAAGTTAGGTAGTTAGGTGCTTATGCCGGGAGCGAAATATCTCAAAAATTGCCTTTGCAAGACCACGCTGATCATCCACTTGCATGATATCACGGATGTTCGCATTGACGGGCGCACCGAGGTCCCAGAGCTTCTGACGCGCAGACGCAATCGCCGGACATTTTACCAAGAAGTGTTTCTCATCCTCAATAGCACCATTACTACGACACGCAGCGCACACGCGGTGCTCCCTAGCCCTGTTGCTCTCACTGTTAACCGCCAGGTCGGAGACACGCAAACGAAAACGGATTAGGGCACGATGAAGCGCCGGCGGGATATAACCCGCGTACGGCTTCGGTGGCCCCATCCAGTGCTTATGACGGCCCATCTTCACGCCGGGCTTCCTACCGTCCGTAACGAAAACTCTAGGGTCCACGGCCAGCCTATCATTTGCCCAGTCATCGTTGACACGTGTCCAGGGTGTCCTAAGGGTGTCCATCAGCGCTTCGACATTAAGGACATCACAGGAGGCCCTCAAGAGATAAGCCTCGAGTACGACTACGACGTATAGTCCACGAATGACAAAGTAAAGCACATTATCTCGGTGTGGCAAAACATTCACACAAGGAATGGCTTATCCACAGGTAAAATACGCAAACATACGTAAACGAGTGTACATTTGCATTTCGACCACAAATTGATCAGCGAAGCGAGTGTAACGTAGTTACCAAACACCTTACGCGAGTAAACGACAACACGAAACTTGCGTACTCATATCGATTATAACCTAAGACGAATAGTGTTGGAAAGTGCTCTAAGGTACACTCAGGCATTGGATGGGTCTAGCAGCTGAGCAAGCGGGCAGGAAGGAGGTGCTCCCGCATATCACAGCATTTTGTTATACTATAATACGGTGCAACGTATGGGTCATATCTGGAGGGGAGCCCCTTAAGGGGGATCAAGACCGCGTTCGCATCCGCTACAGACTGCTTGCATGCAGTAAGCTCCTCGACAATGTCCTTAATCCTCTTGATGTAGTCCCTGAGGCTTTGAGTAGTGTTAAGAAGCGCCGGACCCCCGTTGGGTCCTATTACTGTGGCTACCATTCACTGGTATATGAGTGTCGGTCATTTCCAACACCCCCCCGTGAGCGACACTCTCTCGCTACGGGCCTTCCCGTGCCTCATCCCGGTCTCCCATTCTCTGGTCAACAGCCAGTGGGTATCGATCCGGCGACCTCTCGGCAGCGCAATGCGCCATTCGGGGCTCATAACCTGTTAAGACCAGCAAAGCGCCGGACCCCCGTTGGGTCCTATTACTGTGGCTACCATTCACTGGTATATGAGTGTCGGTCATTTCCAACACCCCCCCGTGAGCGACACTCTCTCGCTCCGGGCCTTCCCGTGCCTCATCCCGGTCTCCCATTCTCAGGGCAACAGCCAGTGGGTATCGATCCGGCGACCTCTCGGCAGCGCAATGCGCCATTCGGGGCTCATAACCTGTTAAGACCAGCCAAGCGCCGGACCCCCGTTGGGTCCTATTACTGTGGCTACCATTCACTGGTATATGAGTGTCGGTCATTTCCAACAAGTAGGCTGCATTTTGGACCCGTTAAAGTCCTTCCACAGCCGGAGCACGTGATGCTCCATCAGACCCTTATACCGTTCGTCTAGCGCGTTGAGCAACTCCCGCGCGTCCTTGTGCTTCTCTAGTAGCTGGAGATCCTTATCATCCAGTAGCCCGCAGATGACGGCGCACGCCGTCTGATGCCGTTCGACCGAGATAGGATCACTTTCGTTAAGCGCATTGACGAGCGCACTTCCAGCTTGATAATCTCGGCTTTGGTTCGTATAAACCAGGTGATCCTATTTGCTACATTTAGCCTCTCCGTATAGGTCACTCGTTCAGACATTTGCGTCGTTGCCTCCGGCCTTATGCGGGGCTCATAACCAGATATGA
>NW_003308402.1:0-1227 GCF_000143455.1 Volvox carteri f. nagariensis | reverse complement strand
CATTTCACACCCCCCCGTGAGCGACACTCTCTCGCTACGGGCCTTCCCGTGCCTCATCCCGGTCTCCCATTCTCTGGTCAACAGCCAGTGGGTATCGATCCGGCGACCTCTCGGCAGCGCAATGCGCCATTCGGGGCTCATAACCTGTTAAGACCAGCAAAGCGCCGGACCCCCGTTGGGTCCTATTACTGTGGCTACCATTCACTGGTATATGAGTGTCGGTCATTTCCAACACCCCCCCGTGAGCGACACTCTCTCGCTCCGGGCCTTCCCGTGCCTCATCCCGGTCTCCCATTCTCAGGGCAACAGCCAGTGGGTATCGATCCGGCGACCTCTCGGCAGCGCAATGCGCCATTCGGGGCTCATAACCTGTTGTAATTGGTAACTATGCCGTTGCTTAGCACGTAATGCATACAACTTTAGCACATCGTTGTGTTACAAGTTAGACAGATAAGCGCAAGCTAATATAGGGCAAGGAGCCCAGAGATGCCCGTGCAATCTGCACGGCATGATACGGAAACCAGTTCGTCCAGAGCGCTGACCGCCACAAACTTAGTTCTACAACACATTTATCCCGCGTTCAGTGAATTGTAAGCTTATGCGTTTTTGGCTTCGCTGTTGGGCATTGGCGGCGAACAGAGCGCACAAGGGACGGCGTTATGTACCGATGGAGGCGCGAGTACGCCCCCGCTGCGGCACTGATAGCCATACTTGAGATGAGAAGCACGTCTTGCCGGACTGTCCGGTGTAGGGCGAAATCAGACCTGATATGGACTTCCCAGGCTTTGAGCATATAAAGGACACTATGAAGTGGGAACCTGAACGTTTGGCAAGGATGCTGGAACGGTCCGATATGGTCCCGCCACAGCTCTATGGTTCCCTTTGGTCGTTAGTATCCTTTTATCACTTGCTTTGTCTGAAGTGCGAGGTAGGACAGTGCTTATAGGCGATCTGGCAGGCCTTGAGCCCTCGGCTCGTATTGGGTGGTTTGCAGGTACGGGGTGCGCACCCCCCCTACTATGTAGCACACGCATGCACACACGCACACGCACACACAAAAAAAACTTGTGAGAGCGTGCGCGCGTGCGACGCCTCCCACCCCAGGGGGAGGAGAGCGGAGCTAGCGACGTGCGGCTCTCGGCTGCTTAGGAGGGGATAATGCCTCCTCACGCCCTTCTCCCGTCCGTGGGAGAGAGCTTAGGCGGTCTTTCCGTTGGGTCTGGGCAG
>NW_003308401.1:1494-3831 GCF_000143455.1 Volvox carteri f. nagariensis | reverse complement strand
ACCCGCACCGAACGGCTTCTGCGCCGAGGGCTTGTTACCCCTGCGCTCACACTCCTTCTCAGCAACAACACGCTTGTGCGCGGACAACAGCTTGCTACGCTCCTCCTCGGACTTGCAGCAGTCAGGGAGGTCCAACGACTCAACGGTTTCCCAACCCACCAACATAGCCTTACGCAGCCGCGTGTTCAGGTCCGTGAGCAAGTTCTCACCCTCGGTGATGGCGTCGTTAGTTGCCTTCTCCAACTCCTCAATCTGCTCCGGTGGGGCCTCGTCGCGGCGCGCCTCGCGTTCGTCCTCCAGGTTGCGGTTGACCTTCTGAAGGGCATGATAAATTTGGTTCAGCTCCCGGTTCTCCCGCTTGAGCGCCTTGTGCTCCTTGCCCGACTTGTTGACCCAGCCATCGTTGACGTAGTCCAGGTCCTTAAATGGGCGCTCCATGACGCGACCAGACTTATCGGAGACGAGAACCTTCATAGCTGGCTGCTCCATGGTCATCTCCAGTTGAGCAATGTGCGCGCTGACACTCGCCATTTGACTCTTCAAGGAGACGCAGGTATCCCAGGCGTGGCCCATCGCGGTAGAAAATTTCTTCTTGTTTAAACGTGCTAGAGGGTCAGAGGCCAGCAAGGAGGCGGCCTTCTGGTAGTCATCGGCTTGTTCGATTGCGGTCAACTGCGCGTGCAAGTCTGCATGCACCTTCTGTAGCTCTACCACTTGGTCACCAACTCTACGTTTAGCTGGCATCATAACGATGCCCGCGAACATTGCCACTAGGGCGACCTCTAAGCCGAGGAAAGGGAACATGGTTACCGACTGCGCTATCTGCCGCGGGGCGGTGTAATGGGCAGACGACGCAGTGGAAACCTGTCAGTACTGACTATATTAACTCGCGAAATTGCACTTTCCGTCGCGCTCTCCGCGACTTGCCCTACTTTCTCACCAGTACGGCCCCGCCGTACCACCAACGAACAGCCGAGTACGCTCTCGGCAAATACACAGAAAACCTTGGTTTTCTTTCGTTACTCTCAGAAAACCTACAGTTATTGTGGTACGGCTGATATGGTCGCCGATTGCATGACGAAATCGTTGAGTCATGCGATGTTCAAGCGATTCCGTTTGGCTATGGGAGTGCGATAGTCGAACAGGCTTGCAGACTGCCCGCGTGGGAGTGTTGAGGAAAATGTTGTCCGGTCAGTCTGTCGCCTGATGCTTGCGTGATGCTTGGTTTCTGGATAGAGTGGAGCCATCTTCCGTACTTGCTGATCGACTGTCGAACTCGTGAATAAATAGGAATGAGCCAGCGATTGTCTTTGGTCTGGTATGCTTCTAGAGTAGTGAGTTGTGGCTGAGCTGAGCCGTTAGTCGCTTTGTAAACGCTCTGGCAATCACTATTGCGTCCAAATCCATTCAGCCTTCAAGAATAATGTTAAGATATAGGCGAGTGGAACTGTGTAGGTAAAGCCAACCTCAACCGTTACAGGTATCACAGAACAAGCTTTCAGTCAAAACATCATCTCCTTTATACCAAACATTCCATCTTATCTGTCGTACAGCCATTAGTGTTCTGGCCGGAAGTCAACACTCCCCCTCGGACGGAACACTCGGGCTAATCCAACTCAACGAACACCCAGCCCTTCTCGAAACTGCACGAACTTCCCTTCCGGTAACGGCTTCGTGAGGATATCCGCTACCATGCTGGTAGTGGGACAATACTCAAACTTCACCTGCCCCATAGATACCCTCTCACGCACAAAATGATGAATCACATCGATGTGCTTCGCACGTTCCGAAACAATTGGATTCTTTATCAGACTTAATGCTCCCTGGTTGTCACCCCAGATGCGCATCACGTCGATCTCACACCCAAACTCGGGCAGAAGTTTCCTCAGCCAGAGCGCTTCGCGAGTAGCTAGGGACGCCGCCATATACTCGGCCTCCACAGTCGATGCTGCTACAGTCGGTTGCAACCGACTCTTCCAGCTGACGGCTCCACCGCCAAGGATAAAGGCATATCCAGTTGTCGAACGGCGGTTGTCTCGGTCCACTGCCCAGTCCGCATCGGCATAACCCTCAATTGCCTTGCTGTCCCTGGCAAAACATAAACCGAAACTCGCAGTCCCCTTCAGATATCTCAGGATATCCTTAGCAGCCTCCCAGTGAGCCTTCGCCGGCTCAGACATATACCGCGCCAACTTAAACACAGCATGCGCGATATCAGGACGCGTGCACACTGCCAGATACATCAAACCACCAATTAACTCTCGGTAGCGCGTTGCATCCAACAATACCTGATCGATATCACTAGTACGGTTCANAACTAGACTTGGCGTCATAGGA
>NW_003308401.1:0-1100 GCF_000143455.1 Volvox carteri f. nagariensis | reverse complement strand
CTTTTGTTGCTCGCGACTAGCAAGTCGTCTACGTGAGCGTATAGCCACACCACAAATGACTGCTCTTCCAGCGTAAAGAAGCTGGGATCCGCATCAGAAACCTTGAAACCAATAGCCTCCAGCGTTTCCCGCAACTTCTGGTGCCAAGCTCTGCCTGCCTGACGTAAACCATACAACGCTTTCCGCAACAGACACTTCATACCTGCGCCACCCGTTTCAAAACCAGGCGGTTGGTCACAATAAATCACCTCCTCCAGCGTCCCGTTGAGGAACGCAGTGCGCACATCTAGGTGGTGTACCTCAAATCCTTCAGCCGCAGCCTTCGCCAGGAATGTGCGCAACGTCACCTGATTGCTACCAGGCGCGAAAACCTCGTTGAAGTCAACTCCTTCCTTCTGTTTATAGCCCTTAGCTACCAGCCGGGCTTTGTATCGTTCCACTTGTCCGTCTACACCTCGCTTCACGTCGTACACCCACTTCACCGGAATCGGTTTCACCCCAGGCGGCGGTACCTTCAGCTCCCACGTATCTAATGCGTGGATAGATCCGATTTCTTCAGCCATCGCCTCCTGCCATTTGTCCCGTTCCGGAGAGGCCATCGCTTCCTCGTAGGTGCTCGGGATTTTGACGTCCGATACGTTAACAGCAAGGTTGAGTCGCTGGGGCGGATGACGGTCACGTTGGGGGTAACGATGTTGTGTAGAGGCAGCTGCACCAGCCTTATCCTCCCCCTCAGCTGCCTTACCGACAGCTTTAGGTTTCCCCTTAGTGGTCCCGCTGGTAGTCTTAGGCTTCCCTTTGGCGGAATCGGCTGCACCGCCAGTAGCCGTGGGTTCCTCCTCAGGTGCCTCAGGTGCTGCGCCAACTACCATAGGCTCCCCCTCATTCAACTCAGCTGAATCTCCAATCGCCGCGTTCCCTTGACTATCCTCTACGGCCTCGCTCGGACTAAACTGCTCCCCTTGCCGGGGAGGGGCTGCAGTCTTGCAACTACTGCTAGCCACATCGTCCTCATCATCACTATCGCTTCCGCTGCCGCTGCTTTCGCTATCATTTGCAGGCAGCGTGCGGGACGTTGGCGTCTCCTCAAAAAGCACGCT
>NW_003308400.1:743-3743 GCF_000143455.1 Volvox carteri f. nagariensis | reverse complement strand
TTCCAGTCACATCCGCGACACCCCAGCATGGGCCCTCCGGGCCCCTTCGAGTCGCATGCGCGACACCCCAGCATGGGCCCTCCGGGCCCCTTCCAGTCGCATCCGCGACACCCCAGCATGGGCCCTCCGGGCCCCTTCCAGTCGCATGCGCGACACCCCAGCCTGGGCCCTCCGGGCCCCTTCTAGTCGCATCCGCGACACCCCAGCATGGGCCCTCCGGGCCCCTTCGAGTCGCATGCGCGACACCCCAGCATGGGCCCTCCGGGCCCCTTCCAGTCGCATCCGCGACACCCCAGCATGGGCCCTCCGGGCCCCTTCGAGTCGCATGCGCGACACCCCAGCCTGGGCCCTCCGGGCCCCTTCCAGTCACATCCGCGACACCCCAGCATGGGCCCTCCGGGCCCCTTCCAGTCACATGCGCGACACCCCAGCCTGGGCCCTCCGGGCCCCTTCCAGTCGCATCCGCGACACCCCAGCATGGGCCCTCCGGGCCCCTTCGAGTCGCATCCGCGACACCCCAGCATGGGCCCTCCGGGCCCCTTCCAGTCGCATCCGCGACACCCCAGCCTGGGCCCTCCGGGCCACTTCCAGTCGCATCCGCGACACCCCAGCATGGGCCCTCCGGGCCACTTCGAGTCGCATGCGCGACACCCCAGCCTGGGCCCTCCGGGCCACTTCCAGTCGCATACACGACACCCCAGCATGGGCCCTCCGGGCCCCTTCCAGTCGCATGCGCGACACCCCAGCATGGGCCCTCCGGGCCCCTTCCAGTCGCATCCGCGACACCCCAGCATGGGCCCTCCGGGCCCCTTCCAGTCGCATCCGCGACACCCCAGCATGGGCCCTCCGGGCCCCTTCAAGTCGCATCCGCGACACCCCAGCATGGGCCCTCCGGGCCACTTCCAGTCGCATGCACGACACCCCAGCATGGGCCCTCCGGGCCCCTTCCAGTCGCATCCGCGACACCCCAGCATGGGCCCTCCGGGCCACTTCCAGTCGCATACACGACACCCCAGCATGGGCCCTCCGGGCCCCTTCCAGTCGCATCCGCGACACCCCAGCATGGGCCCTCCGGGCCCCTTCCAGTCGCATCCGCGACACCCCAGCATGGGCCCTCCGGGCCTCTTTCAGTCGCATCCGCGACACCCCAGCAAGGGCCCTGAGACCTTACTAACGTCGACCCCACGACACCCCAGAGCTGGGCCCTCAGGCTTCACTTTGATCACATCCGCGACACCTTATCCGGGTCGTCCTGTAACAGCGTGGTCATATCCGCAGCACCCAAACCTGAGTGCCCGGCCTCACCATGAATCGCCTGCGGTCGGCATGAGGCACCGCGCCTGATTCCTGTTACTTGCGCGGTATCGTCTCCTTCATCATATAGCCCTATGGGAATCATAACCGTGACACTCCAGCTTGAGTCATCCAGGCTTGTTTAGATGTCATCTACTGCATCCCGGCTGTATTCCGGTCACCTTCGAAAAGAGTTCTTGAATCCCTCCCCGGATCAACCCCGCCCAGTTAAGGGCGGGTAGGCAACGGTGAGGGAGGGCGAAAATGTCCGCTCCACGGGATGGTGGAAATTTGCACTGTCCACAAAGGCAGCAGCGAATTTGACGTCTGTAAAGGATGAAGTAGAGTAGGTTGATCCCCAGGAGATCGTAGGCGACGTCGCGTCAAGAAGTTTGCGCAGCAGCAATTTGTGTTTCGGAAGTTGGTGTGCCGCGCGTCAGAAAGGACGCTGAATAAACTATAATATAAGGAGAAGGTTATACAGTAAATTAAGGTAAGAAGTGGGAGAAAGGGAGAAGCGGTGCGCCTACACACCGACTGTCTCCGAACGATGGCAAGATTGGGCCTGATCCTGGCCAAATAAACGCCTCAAATCTCTATCAAGCACCTTAAGTCTCTGTAATAAAAACATACCTTCCACACTTCCTCTCCCACCAAATGCAACCTTCGTCCCACTTTGGACCCGTACAACCTCAGCAACCACCTTCACCGTATCCAGTACTTCTGAAAATACCAACATGCAAGTGCAACCAACTCAGATGACACACAAAGGGTGAGCTGGCTCAATTCGGAATCGCAAAGACTACATCAAAACGTTCTTTATATTTTTTGCTGGTTGAAACCGCAAGGCGGCCCGTGCGCAGTGTACGGGCCGAAACCTTACTGCCAATGCCGAAATAGTTTCCGTTTTTTGGACCCTTCTGCGAAACCTGCCGGAACCTGCCGGAACCTGCCGAAACCCTGAAAATGCTGTATTTTATGACGTCCATGGTATGCAAACGTTGTTCGTGGGCCCTATGTGCCTTTGCGCCTCATGGGACCTGCTCATGTGTGTCCGAAGGCACTCCGGGGGCACTTTTGCGCGATATGGACGCGCATCTCCTGAAGGCGCCCTTGCTTGGACTCGGTCCGGCAGTACTTGCAGATGATAGTCCAGTTCTTACATTTTGCATTATATTTTTTCTTCTCAAAATGAGCCCAAACGGTCTGATCAGCGGTCCTTCCGCCCTTGTTTTTGACCGAATCTGTGTCTGCACTGACAACGGAAGTTGTCTGAGACATTGATAAGAGTCAACCTGGGGCTCTTGAAAGAGTCGAGTTGGGAAAAAATCACCTCCTTCTTCCCCCATCTCCTCCCCCATCTTCTCCCCCCTCCCCACTTTCAGGGTGGTTATCCGCAGCGCCAACAAGAGCACTGACACTGACCTGCTGGGTCATGATGCCTGGGTGGCGAGAGTGGAACACAACGATCACAACACACTAGACGGATGTCTTAGTGTAATCGAATTTCATTCTGGAAGTTTGCGGCATTTGCGACTGAGCGAGCCCAGGTTTCGAGACACTTATCCTGTAAAGCTCCGTGACATTTGGACAAGCTCGTCGCGTGCGATTGTGGCAGAGTCTTCTAGCCCTGCGCATGCTGTGGCCCGCACAGGCTACCAGAGTTTCGGCAGTCTTTTTGGGGCGAGGCCCCCCGAATGGCGCTTC
>NW_003308400.1:0-693 GCF_000143455.1 Volvox carteri f. nagariensis | reverse complement strand
TCCTTCTTCCCCCATCTCCTCCCCCATCTTCTCCCCCCTCCCCACTTTCAGGGTGGTTATCCGCAGCGCCAACAAGAGCACTGACACTGCATGTTGATTAAGTGCTCGTCCTGTAGTGTAGTACGGCAAGTGCGGCGCGGGAGGAGCAGACCGGAATTGGCCAGAGGACAGTGACTGATACGGTAGTGCGTTACAAAGATTAGCTGGGAACAAAGCGCTGAATCCAGACAACGCTAGTTCGCCAGTCAACCGTGCAAGCAAGCGCAAGTCAGAACGTCGTCTGTTGGGGATTTTGAATTGTTTAAATAGTGATTTACTTTGTATTCGGGACCCAGCTCAATAGTAAAGTAGATAAGGCGATTTGACGTTGCTGGCATATCGGTCGCCAGTAACAGCGAAGTGATGGCAGAGCGCGAGCAATCGCGCGGCGGAGGCCAAGAAGGCTTGGAGGACATCCTCCAACAGCGGGACGAAGGAGGACACCAGAATGGCGGAGCACCTAGTTACCCGGAGGGGGCCGATGCGGTGAGTAACAGACGCCAGCTATTGCTCCGCGCGGTCAGACTGTAGGCACAGCCAGCCGCCGCAAGTTCTGTTATATCAAAGGCATGGGAGAGACCGGACCCAGTTTTAAATAGCGGGAAAGGGATGCGCCGCCGCTGTTGTTTGACCAGGCTGGATTAGAAGCTACGG
>NW_003308399.1:2552-3781 GCF_000143455.1 Volvox carteri f. nagariensis | reverse complement strand
TGCAACCAGAAGGGTGAACAAGAGGCAGGACAAATAGCTAGATTGGCGCTCTGAGCCTTCGAAAAGCAGGGTACATTTCATATGCGGCGCTGCTGCAAATTGCGGTCGTCGTGGAACATCGCGGTTCATGATACAAGATCTCACCTTGCAGTTTCTCCTCTAGGTTCTTTCGGCGGGCATTCAATTTTGCGAGGGTCTGGACAATCCGACTGTACCTGCTATTAAGGATTTTGTCCTCGGGGTTCTTGCGGAGCTCCTTTACCATTTCCCCCAGCTTCGCATTCTCATCAGTAACCTCACCATTTAATTGCTGCAGTTGCTCTTTAATCGTCTCCATGGCTGCTGCAGACGGACGAAAGTCGTTAGCATAACCTCTGCAAATGTATTGCGTTTGAGAAAGTTATGCAGTTATTATGGCTGGTTGCATAACAAATTGCGGGATGCGAGGCGAAGTGCGGTCTTGCGTACTGCTGAAGTCGCAAGTCGCAAGTTGCAAGTCGCAAGTTGCAAGTCGCAAGTCGCAAGGAACACGCATAATTTCTATTATAATATTCTATATACGCGAATATGTACGTGTGCATACTCAGTTTGTAGAGCGGATCTCACAATGGGAGAAGTATTGAACCGTTACTACTACAGCAAACAAGTGCGCGAACGTGTTTGCCACCTCTATTTCGACGAGGTTTACACGCAAGCGCAAATAGCTGAGGCTTTCGGGCACAGACCTTGCGAGAGGACTGTGCATGCTATCATACAGTCCTACGTGGCGAATGGCGATGTCCTGCCGCTTAGAGGACAATCAGGAACACGCAAACCACGCAAGTTTGATGAGATCGCTGCACAGACGCTGGTGGAGCTGGTGCAGGCCGACGACCAAGCATCGCTCTCCGATCTGGCCACCGCTATGACAAACTTACTGGGCACTCTTTGGAGCGGCCCTGATATTAGCCGTGCATTGTCTGAGCTGGGTTCGTCCGCAAGAAGGTTTTTACCAGGGAATCAGCTCAGCTGGCATATCGCGAGCTTGTGTGACAATATGTTCAAATGGCCCAGAAGCCTCCCACTCTGTAACAATTCATTTCAATCTCGTGAGCTTGTGCGCGCGCGTGTGTGTGTGTGTGTGTGTGTGTGTGTGTGTGTGTGTGTGTGTGTGTGTGTGTGTGTGTGTGCGTGTGCGTGTGTTGCAAGTATTTGACCGTGCCTGAAACTGGTCAGGGACTGCTGCCCAG
>NW_003308399.1:0-2502 GCF_000143455.1 Volvox carteri f. nagariensis | reverse complement strand
ACGGACCTCGCGAACCCAACTAGAATTCCCCCGCCCACCGACAAGCAACAGAACCCACTATTCAGGTGCCTCTACTCAAGGCCGAACCAACCCAACCACCCGCGCAGTGCCCGCGCGCTTCACTTACTTGCATGGATGCCGTTGGCCCGCAATGTCGATCTGCGCGTCGCCGTTGTTGTTGTCTTCTCATATATAAGAGACGGCGTCCTATTGTAGGCAAAACCAAAGATAAAGGCAATCTAACATCACTCGTCAAGCGATTTCGACCTCGACTTTTTCTAGTCTTTCTCGTCGTCTATTTTCTGTAATCCGTCTTAATAAAGCTTAGTTGGTACCTGTTGTCTGACTCTGCATTCTGTGCTGGAATGGCCAAAACTCGGACTGTCTCGTCCTGGTGTGATATCCGTGGTTGGCATAGGGCCCTCCGTACTTCTGTATTTGGCAAGTTGCAAGTCGCAAGTTGCAAGTCGCAAGTCGCAAGGAACACGCATAATTTCTATTATAATATTCTATATACGCGAATACGTACGTGTGCATACTCAGTTTGTAGAGCGGATCTCACAATGGGAGAAGTATTGAACCGTTACTACTACAGCAAACAAGTGCGCGAACGTGTTTGCCACCTCTATTTCGACGAGGGTTACACGCAAGCGCAAATAGCTGAGGCTTTCGGGCACAGACCTTGCGAGAGGACTGTGCATGCTATCATACAGTCCTACGTGGCGAATGGCGATGTCCTGCCGCTTAGAGGACAATCAGGAACACGCAAACCACGCAAGTTTGATGAGATCGCTGCACAGACGCTGGTGGAGCTGGTGCAGGCCGACGACCAAGCATCGCTCTCCGATCTGGCCACCGCTATGACAAACTTACTGGGCACTCTTTGGAGCGGCCCTGATATTAGCCGTGCATTGCCTGAGCTGGGTTCGTCCGCAAGAAGGTTTTTACCAGGGAATCAGTTCAGCTGGCATATCGCGAGCTTGTGTGACAATATGTTCAAATGGCCCAGAAGCCTCCCACTCTGTAACAATTCATTTCAATCTCGTGAGCTTTTGCGCGCGCGCGCGTGTGTGTGTGTGTGTGTGTGTGTGTGTGTGTGCGTGTGTGTGTGTGTGCGTGTGCGTGTGTTGCAAGTATTTGACCGTGCCTGAAACTGGCCAGGGACTGCTGCCCAGCCCCAACAGAAAGACCACCTAAGCTCCTCCCGCAGACAGGAGAGGGGCGTAAGGGGCCTCTGTCCCCTCCTAGGCAGCCGAGAGCCGCAGGTCCACTAGTTCCGCTCTCCTCCCCCGGGGGTCAAGGCTCCGTCACGCGAGTTTGAGCACTGAGCCTGAAACACACAAGAAGACTGGCTCTTGGGGTGAAGGTTCAAGAAGACCGAGGAAACCCGGAAACCCTTTACAGACCCTACCCCTCCCTATTAAGGCACCAGGCCCTAATAGAAAGCTCGGTCTCTCACCCGATTCTCTGATGCTTGCCCACAACTGACCAGGGGGAGCGGGCAGGGTTCATTGTTCGTGCTGAAATCCATAATGACCACCTGAAATCGCCATGCCCCAATGTTTGCATCAAATGCTTATATGTTTCCGGTTAGGCTGTTGGGAGTTAGAGATTAACCAACCTAATGGCCATGAGTGCACAGCGTGCACCTGCAGGCTTTGTGACTGCGGGGCGGTTGAAGACAAAATGCATGTCTTTGTGGAATGCCTGGCGTACATTAGTACACGGGCGAACGTGACCTCGTGTTTCAAGGGTGCAACATGCACACCATTATGACCGAGGCCCCACCCCTGGCACTAGCCAGGTTCCTCTCGGAAGTCTGGGACCCGGCATGTTGCTCTAAGGCGCTCCGTGCTCAAGCGGACGAGGGTGGACGATGATGGTCCACCAAAAACCGCCCTAAAAACGATTTACCGCCCATGGGCCCCCCAGCTCTTACGGACACCCCCACACTTGTGTGGAACTTGTGCGGACTAGGCTAGTTCCTATCAGTCCACCGCCGGGGCTAGGGATGCCTCGAGGCAGTGTGGTTGTTACAGTGGGCTCCAGACTCACAAAGAGTACAGCCAGCGGGCCAGCAGGCCGTGCACTGCACCTGATACGATGAGGGCAAACAAGACTCCCACCCAGACCAGACAACACAAGTCACCTAGACATCCAAAAGCAAATCCAAGGGCAGGCTCAGAACCCGCAACCACAGGGGAATTTGCAATTAGACTCCCCGATTGGCGAAAGTCCTCGGAACCCCACCAGAAGGCCCATAAGCAAATACTGCTAAGAACTTGATGAGATACATTAAGCAAATACTGATAAGAACTAGATGAGGCCTGAGTGAGCTTGTGCGTATGAACAGCTACATTGCATTGCTCAGACAGCTACATTGCACTGCTCAGACAGACGAAGCCACATAGGCCGCAAGCCACTTCAGCATAGTTACGCCTGCGATCGGCCATAGCCCGCAGACGCGGACGCCGCAAATGCTATCTGTTTACACCCTACAGG
>NW_003308398.1:0-3740 GCF_000143455.1 Volvox carteri f. nagariensis | reverse complement strand
TTTGTGGTCCTTATGTGAGTCGTAACCAGGCCCCCATGGTCTGGGTACCGCATCTTTGTATTGTGGAGTTTAGCACCTGCCTAGTGCAGGTAGGAAGCTTCTGCCAGCTCATGATTGGAACTGGCAGTAGTTCCTGGACTCCCTCTAAAGTCATAAGTCAATAAGTGAAAAGGTCAGAGGTCAGGTCATTTGGTTAGTTTTCCTATTTGAACACGCTTGCATGCTAAGGTTGCTGTTATGACATAGCAAAGAACAGGCAATACAGTTAGTATATAGTATATACAATTGTGTCCTAACCATGCTAGTGCTCGTGCTGTAAGTTCATGTAGTGGTACCCCGGCCGAGTGTTTGCCCAGCTCGTCAGCTGTACACTCCTCCCCCATTCTGTCCGGTGTGACCATCTCATTCTGCAGGGTTCAGTTATCCAGCCCAGTCCGTCTGTGGACCAACCCAGGTGAGCATAGATACCCGTTCCCCTACCTTTTGGTTATCACTCCTCTGGCGCAGAATGGAACAGGGGGGGTAGGATATGTACAGTTGCCTCTTTTTTATCCAGGCGCTCGTCCGGGTGGTGTTCACTTGTGAACCATGCGTCTGTGCTGACTGTGGTTTAGGCTGCTCGGCTGGCCTCATGAAAGCGTGTCATGAGGCTCGTAACTAGCCTTGCAGCCCTGTATGCATTCTCACCTGCATAGGTTTTGGGGGCTGTCCCCCTCCTACTTGGTGGAGAAGTTCCTGGGGAGTTGGGGGAGAGGTTAGGCTTTGGGGCCTGTCTCTCCTGTTTTGTCCAATAGTTTAGCGGGTTGGTATTTGGCCATGGTTAGGGCTTTCCAGGTTTCCCCTTTGTGCCCTTTTTCCCATATGGGTGGCCCTGTCCTCCGGTGTGGGTCAGAGATGCTCCGTCTCATCTCTGAGTGTTCCCCTTTGGGTAGAACAGTGTCTGTGGCTGCATGACTTGGTACCGGTCAGTGACTTGGGTCCTTGTCCCCAACTTCCGGGGCTTTTGAAGCCCTTTAATGTGCCACAGTTGTCTGACACTTCGTGTCAGATGCCATCTTTTTAGACATGGTTGGCAGTAACATGTTTGTTTATTGGTAGTTTGGGGTTGGACGGGCTTACATGAGACGGGTCTCCCAGGATGATTTGGTCATCTTGGGTAAGTTCCTCATGTCGTGTTTATGAGACGTGCGTGCGCCTTGGTGCATTTGGTCCTTGTTAAGGGGACGGTGGATTTGGGCAAGTTACTCAAGCATTTCTGCCCTTTCATTTGCTTGTATGGTTTCGACTGATCTGCACCGGCTCACCCAGATTTGGTACGAGGCGGCGATGGCCTTCTTCTGGATGCTCCGTTGCAGATCCCCGGTTAGTCGCTTTGCATCTTTGATGCCTAACCGGTTGAGGAGCTCCTTGCCGTCGCCTTTGTTGACACCACCGAGGTGGCCGATGGGCCATGCTATCATAGTAACATTATATGACTCTGTTTCAAGAAATCTTGCCAACCATGCGTACTTTTCCTCCTTCTTGGCCTTACGGTCAAGATATCGGCGTTCAGAGCACACAGTTATTTCGGCAATGATTACCTTTTTCTCAGCGTCATTAATGTACATGAGGTCTGGCTTCGTGCCCTCGTTTGCCAGACGAGCGCCAGACTCACATCGGCTTGCCCAGTGTGCCTTGGCACTGTCTGGCATTGTGTCTGTGAGGACCCTCCAGCCTGGGTTCATCCACTTTTCTGTAAAGTTCTTGATGAACTTTACAATGTCGTGGTGTGCCCTTGTCCGGAGGCCTTGCCATGACGGGCAACCTCTGAGGGCATGTATCATCCATTCGTCTTGATACACTCCCCGCTCCTTGTAACAGAGGTCACAGTATGCATGCCCATGTGTCTTTGCTCGGTAGTAAAGGAATGCATTCGTAGGCAAGGCCTCCAACCTTGCTTTGAGTGCAAACCTGAACATGGGCATCGGCAAGTTGAGGTGGACCAGATTGACAGAGTTTTTGGACTTTAGAAGGGAGGATGGGATAGCATTGTACCATAATCCCGAGCTCTTCTGCGCTTTCAGCTTTTCAATGAGTTGTTCACTGTATTTCTTTCGCACAAGCGATTTTAGCCTGTTGTATGTCCGTATATGTTTTCCATCCATCTCTATTTTCCAGTTACTCTGGTCATCCTTTTTTATTACTATGCCGAGTTTGTTACTCTCAACCGCGATGTTTGAGAGGTACCTGTTCTCTGCACGTAAGTGTCCACAGGCTCCGTCTACAAAGACTCGGTTATTCCTTTGGCATCGTTTCAGTGCCCATCCAAATGTGTTGCTGCTGTTAATTTCTGGTTTAACTTTGGCTTCATAGCCATTGATAGACCAGTCCAGCACTGCGCTGAACTGTTTCTCATTGCTGAGAATCAGTTTGCACAGGAACATTGTGGGGGCGAAACGTGCTCGGAAGTCTGTGTATGGCAATCCCAGGCCACCTAGTTTGGCTGGGAGGGCGATGAGTGACTTGGGCAGAAATTTTACCTTGGGACTGCGGAAGATTTTCTGTTTGAGCAGTTTGTCTCTCGCAATGTCCCACTTCCTTGCTTGTCCCAGGGAGATCACCCCAGTTGGGAGCCAGTACGCCGGTTTGCTGGTAATGCAATCCCGGATTGTTGCCAGGAAGTTGGTAGGGGTTATGTTAGCTTTAATAAGCGCATCTGCCCCGGGTTCCCCTTGATGTGTTGTATCATCATTGCCGTCATTGGGGCGGGTAAAGTCTGTCCATTTCTGAATAGCTTTGTCCAGTTTGCCCCTAAGTTCAGTCACAGATCGGGAGCCATATTGGTCGACACCTAGGTATTTGTATCCCGCAACCGTCGGGACCAGTTCCCCATTGTCGTCCATTATAATAATAAAAGCCCTCCCTGGAGCAGGTTCCTTTAAAGAAGGAAAGGGGAGAGTATTAATTAGGACTCCTTAGGAGTCTTAATTAATATTTTTATACAAATCTTATAGCAACACGGGATGAATCTCAGTGGATCGTAGCAGCAAGGCCACTCTACCACTTACAATACCCAGTTGCAACAAAGTCGTCTGCAGAGGATTTACCCCAATGACGAGTGGAATTGTCGTGCTTGGCACCCGTATTGGACTTGTGATCCTAACGGGGAAACCAACGGATATGCTCCAGCATCCACACAGGCGGATGTATCCTTAGTCGGGTGACATCATTGGGAAAGTGACTCCGCACCTAGCATGTCTTCTGACTTAGAGGCGTTCAGTCATTAGACTACAGATGTTAGCTTCGCCCCATTGCCTTTTCAGGCAAGGGCATTTACCAATTATCTTAAACGGCGGTTCCTCTCGTACTGAGCCGTATTACTATGGCGGAATCGGTCCAACAGTAGGGTAAAACTAACCTGTCTCACGACGGTCTAAACCCAGCTCACGTTCCCTATTAGTGGGTGAACAATCCAACGCTTGGTGAATGCTGCTTCACAATGATAGGAAGAGCCGACATCGAAGGATCAAAAAGCAACGTCGCTATGAACGCTTGGCTGCCACAAGCCAGTTATCCCTGTGGTAACTTTTCTGACACCTCTAGCTTCAAATCCCGAAAGGCTAAAGGATCGATAGGCCATGCTTTCACAGTTTGTATTCGTACTGAAAATCAAAATCAAATGAGCTTTTACCCTTTTGTTCTACACGAGATTTCTGTTCTCGTTGAGCTCATCTTAGGACACCTGCGTTATCTTTTAACAG
>NW_003308397.1:0-3762 GCF_000143455.1 Volvox carteri f. nagariensis | reverse complement strand
CACCAGAAGTGGACATCCCCTGCTGAACTTTATGTGGTGAGAAAAGGTGGCCCGCCACCAACTGTTTAACAATCGAGCGACCATCTTGCCTGAGCCGTGTTATGCAATTGTGCAGTTGGTTCATACTCAATTGCTTCGATTGCATCCAGAACTATGCTGCCTGCCGCTCAGTCATCACCACGGGTCTGCGTCGTTTGTTTGATGCAAGGTAATTCAACTCGCACCAGCGTTTACGCAGGTTGAGGGACGGGTTGAAGCCCTATCCCCCATAACGTGCATCAAGAAGCGACAATGGTGGAACATTTAGGTTGGGCTGGCCATCATAAAGGACCTGGTAAAGGTCCATCACTGTGGCCATGTGCCAAGGCCTGACACCACTGGGAAGGTGCATCACCTCTGGCACACGTTGATCAGATTGACCCGCTTGCTGACCAGTATGTACCGCTAAAGTCTTGCTTCCCCCACCATTCTTGACATGCAAAAGGAACAGGTGCCGATATCCGTGCTTCCAAAGCCCATTCCATAATTTGCGGTTTACAATGCCACCATGGAGTATTGCTCTTGCAAAGCATGGCCGTTGTTAAGCAGCCCCTCGCACAAATGTGTCCGGTCGTACTTCGCGAATAAAAGGTCCGTACATCACGCCCCAAAAGCCAGGAGCGAATTTCACCGCGCGGTTGCGCGCGTGCGATTCACAAATTGCGCGTGTACAAGTGTATATATTTTTTTTGGCGAAAAGGCCGAGGTGCGCCAGCGCGTTGCGCAGGTGGGCATGTTAGAAACAGCCGCATGCGGCATGCAGGCTGGACTATTGCGTGGATGCTTTGCAGTAACTAAAAGCACCGAAAGCCAACGTCGTAGCTTGCAACTCTGGGCTCGTGAAACTGCCGCGGAAGATGAAGCGCTGGCGAAGAGGCAGTTGTATGCAGCACCTTGTTCAGAGTAAAGTCAAATTACAAAGTTGCTCAAAGTATAACATACAAAAACTTAATTAAACATAAGAACAGATAAGACGTTTAGGGCCTTGTCGGTGACATGGACGCCGCTGTTGGCTTGGAACAGCTACTTGCTGTGCATAGGGACGTGCCCGCGTTAGCCGTGTTGCAACAGCTCAGGATGGATTTCAGCCAGCAACAGCCTCAAGAGCTGCTGCACAACCACCGGGAATGTCTTCAGTTGGGCACGTGTAGTTTTGGTCGGCGGGGTCGAGCATCGTACGCATTGCGCACAGAAACCAAGGTGCAGCGTCTCTGTAACATCGCCAACATACCCGGTACGCGGTGGCAGGCTTGCCGAGCACGAAATGAAGGGGGGGTCGCATCTCACCATTCAACTAAGCATGCATGTGCTCGGTTGAATGCTCGGTAGCATGCGAGTTTACCCCTATCAGGATGTTTGTTTGCATATCCCTCCAAGCGAGAGGGCTTGGACCTATGCTGATGTTCGTTCCAAGAAGTGAACTGAGGACTGATGCTACGGTGAAAGGTATGCACGTAAATTCGCCCGTGCGCCAAACGCCCTGTAACTCGCTTACGCTAACTTCACATTCCAATATGCCACTGCACTTTCCTCTCCAGCCTGGCCACATTCTCTTCCTCGCAAACGTACTTGGGCACCTTACAATCCAACAACATACGTGCTTTGGAAACGCGGGCAGCTGCTTCACAAGGACCCCCCTATTTGATGTATCACAGGCCTCACGGGGCCGGAATCCCGGAATTTGACCTCATGAATTCCCAATCAAATCCGGGTCAAATCCCATCGGGATTTGAGGATTTGACCCCCAAAACAATAAGCAATATAATGGTCATGCAAGGATTTCCTCGGGCTTGGCATTTGACACATTTGAGGATTTGAACCCCCCAAAACAATTATCATCATGCAACATGGCTATGCAAATAATTCCATGCGCAGCCGTTACAATATATATTGCATATCTTCGAGGGGCATGTTATGCTCGTGCCAGTCAGTCCTCGCGCCACATGCCTTCAAACA
This sequence comes from Volvox carteri f. nagariensis, assembly GCF_000143455.1. Classification (NCBI taxonomy): domain Eukaryota; kingdom Viridiplantae; phylum Chlorophyta; class Chlorophyceae; order Chlamydomonadales; family Volvocaceae; genus Volvox; species Volvox carteri. The sequence continues at coordinate 1,767 of NW_003308397.1, read as the reverse complement.
TTTAGTTAGACTTTTAGTATTAGAGTTATTCCTCCAAAGCCGGCGCTCACTGCAAAGAGCGATGTCAGACAGCGGCGATGGACGGGCTAACAAACGCCCAAAGGCTCAAGCAGGTACCCTTGATGAACTGAACCGGCACGTGCAACAGTTAGGCAAGAAAACGAATACAAACTGTACTTTTTCTTCATATGGGATAACCATCTCACTCGCAAGGGTCGCGGACAGCATCCCCGGGATTGAGAGGCAGCTAGGCGTCAAAAGGTCGCTTTACCCGTTTTACCCGTTGAATGGTCGCTTTACCCGGTTGGTGATCGTACGAGTGCCCCGCCTATCGTTCTGCAAGTTGTTCCACACGTGCTAAAACTAGCATACGGGAAGCAGGGCGCCACAGGGAGCGTCGGGGCAGAGAGAAACCCACGGGTCGGCAACGAATATACAGTTCGAACGCATGCACATGCACACACGCAGCTGCAGCTGCGTGTGCACAAAATCTCACTTGCGCGCCACAGGGTGGTGTGGCTCAAAACAACTTACACCACCACAAGTGGGAGAAGACAAAACACATGCATTCCTACCCACAAAAATGCGCGTTCCTCCACAATAGCTTTTGTGTAAAAGATGTTAAAAAGAATCCCCCATGGCACCTCTCTCCAGCCCTCCACAGCTGGACGACTCTGCGCCCTCTGTCCTATAAAAAGAGTCTAAACGTACCCCACATCCTATACCACATTGCATGCATCCGACGTGTATCATGTTTTGGACGTATTGCAAATGCATCCCCCTTAACCCCGGCGTCATCGAGACATTCTGACACATTCGGATAGTGTATCCTCCAAATGAATCAGGGCGGCGTGTGGTGGCGTCACGTGGCGTGTTTGAAAAAACAACTGACCCCCAGAGGCTGTGTGGTGAAGGCTGTGGGGTGAGGCGAAACAACACAGCAAGAGCGCCTCACCCATGTGTTGTGCACAACATCCTAACAATCAAAAACCCCGCACACGACACAACACCTGCCACTGCCCATCCGGGACTCTGGGGGTGTCTCTCCAGAAGTTAAATAAATTACAGGCTTGATGGCGGGTTTTAGTGTGCCGCGCGTTTGTGTGCCTCTGCAGGTTGTGTGTGTGACTCTCCTATGAATGTCCAGTCAAACGAACGGGAGAGCCACCGGCTAAATACGACAGGGACCCTGGGGGATTCGTGTGGGCGCGAATGATGCATATGCTAATAACACTGAAGCCTCCGGCCCCATAGAGCCGTGTGGCTGTTTTGTCCTCCGGGGTGTGAAAGAAGGGAGAAATGCGTGGCGCACCATCCCTCCCTCCCTCCAACCCCCACCCTCCACAATACCTTTTCTTACTCTTATTCCGCCCTCCCAAAGTCATCCTCCCTTCCCCTCCCATCTGCCCTCCCTTCTGCCCTTCAGTGCCTTGTCCTCTGCTGTCTCCTGCTCTCCCTTGCCCTTCCCTCCGTCCTTTGTGTTTGTTTGTGTGTGTGCCCTCTGCCTGTGTGCTCATCTGTTCACGGACATGTGTGTATGTTGTGTATGTAACATGGGTCATAACATTTGGGGACACCTGGGAATTGAACCCAGACCCACAAGAAGGTGGGTGGCACCTCTGCCGTGTTCCGATTCCCGCCCCACCCCGCGCCTGCACTGCCCTGAACCGCCCTGCCCAGCGCAGCGCCGCCCTCCCCTGCGCCGCCCAGCGCAGCGCCGCCCTCCCCTGCGCCGCCCAGCGCAGCACAGCCCTCCCCTGCGCCGCC
>NW_003308396.1:2981-3908 GCF_000143455.1 Volvox carteri f. nagariensis | reverse complement strand
AACGGTTGGCGATGGAGGGGATGGCGACAGCGTCGCCATTGCCACCGTTGGTTGGGATGGTCACATTGCCGCCGTCGCCATCCCTGCCATCGCCATTGCCGCCGTCGCCATCCCTGCCATCGCCACTGCCACCGTCGCCATCCCTGTCATCGCCACTGCCACCGTTGCCATTTCCACCGGCACCATTGCAACCATCACCATCCCTGACATCACCATCCCCACTGCTGCCATTGCCGCCGTCGCCATCCCTGCCATCACAATTGCCACCGTCGCCATCCCTGCCATGGTGATGGCGACGGCAGTGGCAATGGTGATGGCAGGGATGGCGATGGGGGGAACGGCGATGGCAGGGATGGCGATGGGGGGAACGGCAGCAGTGGGGATGGTGACGTCAGGGATGGTGATGGTTGCAATGGTGACGGTGGGGATGGCAACGGTGGCAATGGCGACGGTGGTGACGATGATGGTGGCAGGGGTGACGATGGCAGGTGGTGGCGATGGCGGGTATGGTGATGGCGGCAATGGCAGCGGAAGGGAAGGAGTTTTGTTTGGGCACACTGCAATGATGGGAGCTAATGGGAAACAAGAACAGGCCTGGGCTAGGAGGGTTGTCAGTGTCAATGAGATGTTTGCAGCCCTTGGCAGGTCATGCAGTGGTGTCGTCTGTGTGAGTGTCCGGACTGGTGCGTCAGCATTGTTTTTTATCATGTGATGCTCAGGTGATAGCGTTTTGGGTTTCCCGTGCCGGCTTCAGACTGCAACTTCCCATGTATGCTGGCATGCTGCTGGGCATGGAAGTCGATAGAGAGGTGTCAGAGAGAGGTTTCACTTGGAATTCCTTTCAAGGCACATACTAAGTGCTGCTGGCAGGTTCACAGGTGACAGCCTTGGAGCATTTGTCTTACTCGATGCCATAATCAATCCATG
>NW_003308396.1:1701-2659 GCF_000143455.1 Volvox carteri f. nagariensis | reverse complement strand
GTGAGGGCGCCCTTAGGTCCAGTCTGCTGGGCTCTCTTACTGACGATGGTGACAATGAAATCTTCCAATGTGACTGGGAGGCACAGGAGCAGACCAATATTTTCAAGCTGCTCGGGCTGGGTGAGTCACGGGACTGTGTTGACCAGGTCCACATTGCCGGCGGCCACATCATGACTCTGTACTCGTCATCACAGAACTTTGTTACCTGCTTCTATCTGTTATTCTGACATGTATGCTAGCTATTTACCGCCGTCAAGGGTTGCAGTCCGATGCTGCTGCATGATAACTAACGTAATGTTTTATTGTTCTTTGCCCCTCTATTTGTTTTCAATGCAGATGTATTTTAGCTCTTGAGTGTCGAGGAGGCAGAGCAGTGTCTTGAAGCTGTTTCAAGCAGCAGCCGGACCCCATGACCAATGGATGTCGAGCGCTGGACCAGATCACCTAGCAGCAAATCAGAAAGTGAGTTCCTGTCAAAATTTGTGTTGGTTTCATGTCAGGGTTACAAATAGGCTGGTTGGGTGCTCACCAAGAATGCATGGTTTTGCGACATCGTGTTAATTGTGTGCTTCAGTATAACAACCTGTCCATTTTTACTCCACTAAGCCTATACGTCTATAACTAACTGACTGACACATGTCCCGCTGCTGTTGCAGTCAACCACCTTGGACATGGTGAAGCAGTGGGCGACAGATGTGGGCGGTGGAGATTGCAACAGCCATGATGACAGCAAAGGCCACCTCAAAGCGCAGCCGTTCTGGACCTGATGTCGTCTTGACTGAAGCGGATCATGGAAACAAAGGCGAAGGGGAAGGGGGCCAAGAAACGACGGTGGTAATGGATGCACGTTTGTTTTGGGGTGGATGCACATGCAATGTGATGGACAGCTGCATTGTCTTCTTTTGTGGAGGTGCCTTTTCTTAGGGCTGAAGGCACGTTCGTATCACATGGTGGACAG
>NW_003308396.1:0-949 GCF_000143455.1 Volvox carteri f. nagariensis | reverse complement strand
TTGGCTGTGACCATGGATGGCACTCGTGCATGCAGGATCTGCATTTTCTGAGAGACACAGCGCGACGAACACTACAAATATGTAGCACATGTAGCCGACAGGGGAACGGTTGCCTCCACCTAAACCAGAGCCTAACAGGACACGTACATAACCAAATACATGCACGCAGCAAGCAGCCAATCACAACCGCATTGACGTGCCAATATCCAAGACTGCTGCCAGGTGCAACGTGAAGCGACCGACTAGTGGCCAGTGAGATGCAAGTGGGTGCCGACATCCGGGCCTAACAGGGGTGAATTTTATTGCCACCAGTGCTGCCGCCGCTGCACATGCCTGGACCAGCCCCCAGTTCATTGTTGTCGTGGCCATGCTAGCGGCTGCTGCATCAGCAGCCAGCGAAACGTTGCCATCAGAATCATTGTGCTGCATCCCTCTCGTACATGTGCTTTCATTCAAGCCAAGGCTGCGTAAGGATAGCACCCACCACCCAAAAGCCACAAGGAATCAGCCAGGCGAGTGATTATAATCAGCCAGGCATTTACATTCATACTTGTTGAAGTCCCCTTACACCACCACAGATTGTGCGTCACGTCACGCTATTGGCAAGCAGGTATGTATGGTCACACAGATATGCATGGTCACACAGATGTGTATGGTCACACAGATATGTATGGTCACACAGATATACACTTCCTGGCCACATGCCCGGGAAAAATAAAGAGCTAATGAGGCGGGCATGCGTTGGCTGTAGATGTGGTGTATACGTATTTGGCCCAATCGTCGGGGGTGCGTGTGTACGCACGTCCTGTACGATTTGTACGTGTACGGTGTACGGCAAATTCTTGCCACGCGCGAAGCTGCATGTCTGTGTGGGTGTGGCGCAGTGGTTAGCGCGTAGGTCTCATAGCTGTTATCGTGCTGTGACTTGGACTATCCTAAGGTAGAGGGT
>NW_003308395.1:2504-3232 GCF_000143455.1 Volvox carteri f. nagariensis | reverse complement strand
CTACTAGTGCAGTAGCCAGGCGCGCTGTGTCCACTATCCTAGTAGCCGCGGAGCTGAGGTGTCACCACCCGCGGCATTCTACTAGTGCAGTAGCCAGGCGCGCTGTGTCCACTAAGCTAGTAGCCGCGGCGCTGACGTGTCACCACCCGCGGCATTCTACTAGTGCAGTAGCCAGGCGCGCTGTGTCCACTATCCTAGCAGCCGTGGCGCTGAGGTGTCACCACCCGCAGCATTCTACTAGTGCAGTAGCCAGGCGCGCTATGTCCACTAAGCTAGTAGCCGCGGCGCTTACGGGTCACCACCCGCAGCATTCTACTAGTGCAGTAGCCAGGCGCGCTGTGTCCACTATCCTAGTAGCCGCGGCGCTGACGTGTCACCACTTGCAGCATTCTACTTGTGCAGTAGCCAGGCGCGATGTCTCCACTATCCTAGTAGCCATGGCGCTGACGTGTCACCACCCGCAACATTCTACTAGTGCAGTAGCCAGGCGCGCTGTGTCCACTAAGCTAGTAGCCGCGGCGCTGACGTGTCACCACCCGCGGCATTCTACTAGTGCAGTAGCCAGGCGCGCTGTATCCACTATCCTAGTAGCCGCGGCGCTGACGTGTCACCAGCCGCGGCATTCTACTAGTGCAGTAGCCAGGCGCGCTGTGTCCACTATCCTAGCAGCCGTGGCGCTGAGGTGTCACCACCCGCAGCATTCTACTAGTGCAGTAGCCAGGCGCGCT
>NW_003308395.1:0-1572 GCF_000143455.1 Volvox carteri f. nagariensis | reverse complement strand
TCCACTAAGCAAGTAGCCGCGGCGCTGACGTGTCACCACCCGCGGCGTTCTACTTGTGCAGTAGCCAGGCGCGCTGTGTCCACTAAGCTAGTAGCCGTGGCGCTGAGTCACCACCCGCAGCATTCTACTAGTGCAGTAGCCAGGCGCGCTGTGTCCACTATCTAGCAGCCGTGGCGCTGAGGTGTCACCACCCGCAGCATTCTACTAGTGCAGTAACCAGGCGCGCTATGTCCACTAAGCTAGTAGCCGCGGCGCTTACGGGTCACCACCCGCAGCATTCTACTAGTGCAGTAGCCAGGCGCGCTGTGTCCACTATCCTAGTAGCCGTGGAGCTGAGGTGTCACCACCCGCGGCATTCTACTAGTGCAGTAGTAAGGCGCGCTGTGTCCACTATCCTAGTAGCCGCGGCGCTGACGTGTCACCACTTGCAGCATTCTACTAGTGCAGTAGCCAGGCGCGATGTGTCCCCTATCCTAGTAGCCGCGGCGCTGACGTGTCACCACCCGCAGCATTCTACTAGTGCAGTAACCAGGCGCGCTATGTCCACTAAGCTAGTAGCCGCGGCGCTGACGTGTCACCACCCGCGGCATTCTACTAGTGCAGTAGCCAGGCGCGCTGTGTCCACTAAGCAAGTAGCCGCGGCGCTGACGTGTCACCACCCGCGGCGTTCTACTTGTGCAGTAGCCAGGCGCGCTGTGTCCACTAAGCTAGTAGCCGCGGCGCTGAAGTGTCACCACCCGCGGCATTCTACTAGTGCAGTAGCCAGGCGCGCTATGTCCACTAAGCTAGTAGCCGCGGCGCTTACGGGTCACCACCCGCAGCATTCTACTTGTGCAGTAGCCAGGCGCGCTGTGTCCACTATCCAAGTAGCCGTGGCGCTGAGGTGTCACCACCCGCAGCATTCTACTAGTGCAGTAGCCAGGCGCATTATGTCCACTAAGCTAGTAGCCGCGGCGCTTACGGGTCACCACCCGCAGCATTCTACTAGTGCAGTAGCCAGGCGCGCTGTGTCCACTATCCTAGTAGCCGTGGAGCTGACGTGTCACCACTTGCAGCATTCTACTAGTGCAGTAGCCAGGCGCGATGTGTCCACTATCCTAGTAGCCGCGGCGCTGAAGTGTCACCACCCGCAACATTCTACTAGTGCAGTAGCCAGGCGCGCTGTGTCCACTAAGCTAGTAGCCGCGGCGCTGACGTGTCACCACCCGCGGCATTCTACTAGTGCAGTAGCCAGGCGCGCTGTATCCACTATCCTAGTAGCCGCGGCGCTGAAGTGTCACCATCCGCAGCATTCTACTAGTGCAGTAGCCAGGCGCGCTGTGTCCACTATCCTAGTAGCCGTGGCGCTGAAGAGTCACCACCCGCGGCATTCTACTAGTGCAGTAGCCAGGCGCGCTGTGTCCACTAAGCTAGTAGCCGCGGCGCTCACGTGTCACCACCCGCGGCATTCTACTAGTGCAGTAGCCAGGTGCGCTGTGTCCACTATCCTAGTAGCCGCGGCGCTGACGTGTCACCACCCGCGGCATTCTACTAGTGCAGTAGCCAGGCGCGCTGTGTCCACTATCCTAGTAG
>NW_003308394.1:0-4058 GCF_000143455.1 Volvox carteri f. nagariensis | reverse complement strand
CGTGCGATGGCCTGCATGATGACTGGCAGGATGCAACCGTTAAAATTTGATGACTGGCAGGATGCAACCGTTAAAATTTACCCTACCATTATCTATCCACTTAGGTAAAGCGGTATGCAGCGACTAGGAAATCCAATGAGCACCCAAAAGATCTCACCCCTGTAGCCATGGCCTTTTCATAGGTGGCACGTAGAAACTGCCACTCTGGGATATTCCGCAAGCGGTGAACCAAGGGGTTCTCCGCTGCAGTGTCCGCCAGCTCGAGAGAATCTTGCACCGTGCAGCCACTTATGAACTCCATGGCCTCTAGGTTGAAGGATGCAGACGGCAGCTTCTCCTTGGCACCTGCAGACATGCTGCCCACACGCTCACATAGCTTGGGCAGGAAAGAGAAGATGGCCACCTTAAGCGGCTCCAGCAAGGCAGGTGATATTTCTAGCATGAAGTGCTGTGCCCAGTAGGCAGTTTTAAGCTTGTCCGGCGTGCAACAGTCGAAACCCGCAAGCATCAGTAATCCATCGTATGGGACAGGCATGAGGTATGACTCCACGAGTGCACTGCCCTCCTGCCAGTGGCCCATGCGCTGAGCTGTCTCTCGTGACGCCCTGCATGCAAAAAGGAAGCTCAGGGATTAATTGATGTTCACTCCAGAACTGCTTCATTGCCTGGAATGCCTACCCTGCTGCATCCAGAGCCTGGGTTCCTCCCACACGGAACACATGAGTCCTCTTCCGTGTGATGATCTCCATGCACCGCATGATGTCCTTCACCATGTCATGCTGCTGCGTGTAGTTGATTGCCTTGTTGGTCGTCATGGCGCGCAGCAGCACACATGTCAGCCTACATGCATGGAAGAAGCCTATTAAGGATACCTCAACTGAAAAGTGCAAAGTCACTTCTAATCTTACCACTCCTCCTCATTCAATGGGTTTGGATAGTTCTCGCCCTCCATCGTGAAGCGGACGTACAGGTACTCCGCCATCGCCCTGATTGGACACTTTATCGCTGTCACGCCCGACCACTCTACATGCAATGGCAACAACCGATTTTTATAATGAGGCAGTTGAAAGGTGATTCGTATTCTTACACCTGGCCAGATCCCAATACCATTTCGTACCCGCTGAGCCTTGCCGCCCTCCAACACGATGTTGATGTACTTAGCCTCACACAGCCCAACAGTCTGCGCAACTCTGGGCTTCCCAATGCAGCAGAGTAACAGCAAACGGCTGTCATCCCCACGGGTCACCGTGTGGTGAAGCAGCTGTATTGTAAACTGCCCAAGTGACACCCGGTAGAGTGACTTCCATCCGAGAGTCCGCATTGCAGCGGTGCCAGACGCCATCAGCGAGGAAACCCTGCCAATCTGGTCCTCATCGTAGGCGTCATTCACTGTCTGGGCGTGTGGGAAAAAGACAGGAAGCCAGTAAGATCTCGTCCCCCACGAAAACAACTCTGGGGTTCTATCTTACTTTGAGCCCTTCTTGCCAAGACATATTTCCTTGGCCAGATCGAACTCGTGCTTAAGCTCCTCCACAGCTGAGACAGGAGGCTCATCCGTGGCGGTTGGCAGTGCCAGACGGTTTGTTTTGTCTAATTTGACAATAGCACTGCGCACTCCCTCGAGGGTTTTGAAGCCAACCTGTGCAATTAGAACATCATCGTTATATGCATTTCATGGGGACGATAATATTCATTGTGATTAGGTAACCCGCTTGTACCTTCTCCTCTGCAAGCTGCCTGAACAGGACTCCAGCGAGGGCACCAAGCTCCCTGCCCAAGGTCTTGCCCATGTCCACATCCTTTTTCTGGCATAGAGCCTGCAACGCACAGGCTTGTAACAGGCTGTCAAGAACCGTTCGATTCGTTGCCTAACACAATCATGCCGTCCAAAAACCTGTCCCTCCTCCCCCCTCACTCCAGTGCGCAAAACATGTTCCCTCACGCTCCCCCTCTCTCCCCCACACATATTTTATTCTTATAATTCACCCGTGCCCATGTGCAGTACCAACCAGGAGCTTGTTCAGCTGTGAATCGTAGGTCCTCTTTGTGTTCGGCTTCCCGGACGCCTTCGTGCGTTTCGCGAGATCCGCGCGCGCGTCTGAATCGTAAGCAAACCTGCATGCATAATATGAGTTTCTATTAGCATTGCTTAATTTGTTGGGCTTCTGGGTGGAGAGCGCAGCTTCTTGGTTCATAAATCTTTCCTGCCGCTTCCTCTCTTCCCCCGTAGTGTCATCCAACAAAATTCCTTTTTCATTATCCAATGCGTTATCCCACTCGCGTTCCAATGCGCGACCTGCTCCCGCCATCGAAGTCAGACCTATGCCTAAACGGGAACCTACCGCTTCCTCTCTTCCCCCGTAGTGTCATCCAACAAAAATTCTTCTTCATTATCCAATGCGTTATCCCACTCGCGTTCCAATGCGCGACCTGCTCCCGCCATCGAAGTCAGACCTATGCCTAAACGGGGACGTAAGGTCACAATTCTTTGTCAATATGTTCTTCGTTAAACGTCTTACTTACAACAATCGTAGAAATTGCGAATACTTTAGTTTTTGGTGTATATGTGAGCTCGAATGGGCTGGGGACCGGAAGGCACATAAATTAGGTCCCTCGCCGGTCCCACGGTCGTACATTCCGGGTCCCCTGGCCCTAGATACGCCCTACACAACTACGGCCCAGTATGTTAGGTTTTCTTGTTAGTTGTTAAGTCGTTAACTTTACTCGTGGACGATCATTTGAGATACGGATAATGTACGACCTTCCGGCGCCGCCTAGGCTCTGGATAACTATTTAAGTCGTTGTTGTTGTTTAGTTTGTTATGTCATCATTGTTACATCTTGTAGGTTGTTAGCTGGCTTAAGTCGCTCGGCCCTCTTTGTAATCATCGTGGCATCCCAACGAGAAACGGAGCCTATGCCCTTTCAGTTGGTATCGATCTAGACGATCCGGCCTATACGCTTCGCTCCGCCTTCGTCTTCATCGTCTTCGTCGTCATCGCTTTCGTCTTCGCTCCGCTGGTCATCTTCGTCATCGTCGTCTTCGTCATCTTCGTCTTCGTCATCCTCCGATGGCTCCCGTCCCCATCACGGGACTCTATCAAGCGCAGCTTGCTATGTTTGCCTTGACGCAGGGTTCCGGACCAAACTCCTTACAATGCTACATTGCGGAATTCCAACGCCTTATGGCTGACCTGCCGTACCGCCACGAGAAGGACCACGTCCTCTTCTTCGCGCAGGGACTGCAGGACGACCTCAGGAAGGAGATCTTCTCGCACTTACGCAACCCGGGTTCCTACATACGACTGCAGGATGTGATCGACCTTGCATGCACCATTTCAATGGAGCACGATGCCGCTCACCGCTCACCGCATTCGCTACCGCAGGGCACCTGCACCATCAACGTCCCCACCGACCGCTCGCCCTTTCGTTCCACCACCTCTCGAACCGCAAACCGCTCTCCCTCCCGCTCCCCCTCCCCCTCTCCGACTCGCACCGACAATTCCGACCGCCGTCGTCAGGACAACGACCGTGGACGCACCTTTCTCTCCAGTTCAGACAGCCCCCAGCCTTGCCGCGATGACCAGCACCGCCGCGCCGACCCACCCCGCCGCCGCCGCCGTTCGCCTCGATCCCGTCAACGTGGCCTTTAAGCCACCACCGGCAGAACAGGTTAGCCACAGCTTGCCGGTGCGTTTTGCTGTGCAACGGTCAGCCGAGTCTGACACCCCGCCGCCGTCACCGTTCAACGTTTCGCGCCTAACCCAGATCGCCAGTAAGCCCGCCCGCCATGTAGGTTGTATGCGTGCTCGTGTAGCTGCAGCCTCCACGACGGAAGCGCACCGGGTGGACAGCGACTGGATGCTTTCGCGCACCGTCTTCGTCCTCTCTTATCTCGTCGTCTCCATCGTCACCTACTTCGTCGTCTTCGTCTCCTCTTATCTCGTCGTCTCCGTCGTCACCTACTTCGTCGTCATCACCAACGTTCTTCGTCTCGCGAAAATCGTCCGTAAGCCTGCCCGTCTTGCCGGCTGCAAGTGTGCTCGTGCAGCTGCAACC
>NW_003308393.1:1640-3883 GCF_000143455.1 Volvox carteri f. nagariensis | reverse complement strand
CCCTTAGCCTTAGAGCTGCAACGGCAGGCCTTAGCGCAGCAGCAGCAGCAGCAGCAGGAGCTATTAGTCATTAGGAACAGGCCCCAGTTCAAGCATTCCAACGCGAAGCCGTCGAGCAGAGGCAAGTACGGCCAAGGGACCTGCCGCCGACGGCACCGCTGCCGCCGCCGCCGCGTTGCACCTGGCAGGAAGCCGTCGCCGCGAGCAGTATTGGCGCCACCGTCAGCCCCTTCGCCGCCACCGCCGGCGCCGCCACTGCCGTACCAGCCTCCGTACCATCTGCCACCGGGGGAGTTCCCGGGGTGTTGGGGCGCCTGCGACCCCGCACCCCGCGCGCGTTCCTGCTCGCCGACTTACCGCGGCAAACAACAACAACAACAACAACAACAACAGCATCAGCAACCACGCTGCAGCAGCGGCACTAAACGCCGCCGGTTACGGATTCGTCCACGCCAAGATCCGGTTCCGTCGGCAATGCACAGGTCAGCTACAGCTCCGCCGGCGGCGCCGCTACAGGTTCGGGACGGTCGGCGATGGAGTACCAAGTCATGACGTCAGCGCTGCCGCCGCCGTCGCCACGCCGCCGCCGCCACGACGGCGACGGCGGTGGCCGCGGGCTCAGAGGGCATCGCGGGGTTTACAGCACACGCGGACGATAACACGATACGGCAGGTGGGGGCTGGGAGGGAGGTGGTCGATTGCTGCGGGGTGTGTGGGGGGCCAGTAGGTGGGGGTTGGGGGTGGGGGTAGTCGGGGGGAGGGGGAGGGGGAGGGGATGATGGTGCCACCGGCGCTGAGAGCGGCGCTGCGACAGGCCAAGCTTCGATCACGCTGCTCGCAGTCCGTTTCGCAATTCGATTCTCAGTCGCAGCTACAGCTCTCGCAGCAGCAGGAACGGACCCGTGGGTCGTTTCTGCTACAGCCCAACACGCTCGTGTCTTCCTCTGTAGCGTCGTCCGCCGCAACCTCGGCTGTAGTCGTCACCATTGGCACCAATGTGCCGTCAGCTGGAGTGAATTCCGGGCTACAGTCGCAACAGCCGCCGCCGCCGCCGCCGCCGTCGCGGGCCAGCCTGGCGGCGGCGCTGGCGCACACAGGCGACGGCTCGCTCAGCGCCGCATCCTGGCTACAGCCACCACCGCCGGTGACGCCGCCGCCACCGTCGCGAAACAGCGTCCCGCAGCAGCAGCGGCCGGAGCAGCAGCAGATGTTGACTCAACAGCTATCCGAGTCGTACGGATCTGAATATGTCGTATCCACGTTGCAAAACATGTACGGCGGATCTACAGGGCTGAGGCCGCAGCTGCAAGCCGGGAAAGGTCGATGCCGACGCCGACGCCGACGCCGCCGACGATGACGACGACGCAGCAGCAGAGGCAGGCGGAGGTGTTGGCGGCGACGGCGAAAGCGGCGGCTGAGAGGCACCAAGGTCCGACGTCAGCGGAGGTGGCGGCGGCGTTGTGGCGTACCTGTCGGGAGGTACTGGCGGCGGTGGCGGAGGCGGTGGCGGCGGTGGCGGCGGCGGAGAGCGGCTACCGGGTGCTGCTACAGCTGGCAGCCGCCTGGCCCCCGCGCGCGCGCCGGTGATTCCTGTGCAACCACAGCAGCGAAGTGGCTCGCCGCAGCCGCCGCCGTCGCCGTCGCCGCAGCTGCCGTCGTCGCCGCCGCCGCCGCAGCAGCAGCAGCCACCGCCATCACAGGTCGAACCAGGAGGGGGAGGAGGGCGGCCTGGCGTATCCGGCAGTCGTACGACACCGCTGCTGTTGCCGTCGCTGGAGAAGTCGCCAAGTCGCCGAAAAGGTTCACAGCTGGCGGTGGCGGCACGTCCTCACTGTACGGCGGCGCCCGTGTAGCCACGGCGGCGGCGCCTTCCGCCGCTGATCGCGCTACTTGGGCGCTACAGGGTGGTGGCGGCAGCCGTCTCAATGACGTGCGTGGCGTGCTGCGTGATGGAAAGGATGGTATCGGAACGGGATGCCGTGATGTCCGGGAAGCCGAGCCGGAGAGGGTGTCTCTGTCTCCTGGGCTTCGACTCCGCCTCCGCCAGGATCTGGGCACGGAGGCCGCAGCGGCAGCGGAGGCGCGAGGCGGCGGAGATGATGAAGGCTCGGAGAAGGGCATTACCCTTGGCGGCGGCGACGGAGGCGACGGAGATGATGAAGACGACGGAGGCAGTGGCGGCGCCGAAGAGGAAGTGGAGCCGAGTGCTGAAGCTCCCGCCGCCGCCGCCGCCGCCGCCGCCG
>NW_003308393.1:0-794 GCF_000143455.1 Volvox carteri f. nagariensis | reverse complement strand
CCCCGCAGCTCCCTTCAGCATGTGGTCGGGTGCGGCCGTCTCCACCCTCTCCGCCTTCTCACAAACCGTGAGGTCGCTTCCAAGCTGCCATCCAAGTCCTCACGGCGCCGCCAGGGCCCAACACCCGCCCGCCTTGTCGGGCGGCGGCGGCGGCGGCGGATCTCACAGGCAGTTGCTGACGTCAATGTCATCGATCTCGTCCACTGCTACCGCCGCCCCCTCTCCCGCCGCCGTCGCCACGCAGTCGCCGCCAGCGCCGCCGACAACTCCCGTACAGCTATCACCGCCGACAGACGCTGCGGCGGAAGGCGTTACAGCGAGCGGCGATGTACGGGACGGATGCGGCGTCAATCGGGTGCCGCAGCGGCCCTCAGACATCGCGGAGCCGCCGCCGCCGCCGCCGCCGCCATCGGGCCTGGCGCCGGTAGGTGCGGCGGTAATGGCGGCGGCAGCCAGACCAACGAACCAGCTGCCGTACGCACCGGTCGCGACGCAGGTTGAAGCTCCACCCCGGGGGCTTGTCGAAGGCCTTGCGCACCCAGCAAACGTAAGCGGCATTGGCGGCGACAGTATCACATCGCGACGAACGACAGACGGTGTCACAGCCCTGGATGCTGATGCCGTACCGCAGATTCCCAGCACAGGCAGCGGGTACGATGTCTGCGCCCCTGTTTATGTGCCGTACGGTCGAGAGATGGGGCTCAGGAGAGATGGTGCAAGAAGCGCCATTGTCGTCGGCGGCAGTAGCGGTGTCAGTGCAGGCGGCAGCGACGGCGGCGGTGGCGTTGGCAGTG
>NW_003308392.1:3053-4055 GCF_000143455.1 Volvox carteri f. nagariensis | reverse complement strand
TTCAACCGCCAGCCAGCCTCGGGTTGCCGGATAGCTGACTGGCATCTCCGCCATGCCGTGACTCGTGCGAGTTGTGGTCCGGATTCTGGTCACTCATGTCGTGTTTCGCTGCGTGCTCTCACAAAGCACACACACACACACGGACATACCGAATACAGTCAGATAGACACATGGACAGACAGACAGATGGACGTACATATACATTTCATACTTCGCATATCAGTTCAGGCACTACTGATAACGCACACACCGATGCCCCCGGGAGGTTCCGGGATCGAGACCTGTCAGGGTCGAACATCCTTCCGATGATGGATGGAAATAGTGTCCCTATTCGACAGACGGTGGTGGTGACCTGGGGTAGAGTTGACTTGCGAGCTGACCAGGAATGGAGTTGAACCTCTGCCGTTGATCCATCCGGCAGATTCCGTTGGATGCCGGTGGTGGGTGCGGAACCTGAGAGCGATCCACTGAGAAGTTGACTAGGGTGACTAGATGAGAAATACCGTGGAAGGCAGGGCTTCGCCAGGTAGCTGCTACGGGTGAAGATATGATCCCCTTCTACGTCTGGTACACGCTTGCCCTGGCAGCACCTTCACTCGTTCACGTGGTTCGTCTTTCCCCCCCTGTTCCACACATCACACCCAGACCTGCTCACATCCCTCCGACCCCAACCCGCCTAAGTGGCCTAACAGGTGACCCGCGTGGGCACCATCTTGGCGTCCAACACCAGCTCCATATCGATCACACGGATTGCATCAGCCACCAGCAAACCGCACAGAGTGGTGGGTGCGTGTACGTGTGTACGTTTGTACGTATGTGCATGTGTGTAGCGGAAGGGGGGGAGGGAAGGGGGGGATTACATGCAATGCAATGCGGCAAGGAGAAAACAGGGTTGTGTTTAACGGATGGGTGGAGAGATGGATGGATGGATGAAACCGCGATATACCCATTCCCTAAAATTTCCCCTTCCCTCCCTCCCTTCCCTCCCTTCCTCCCCTTCCC
>NW_003308392.1:0-2169 GCF_000143455.1 Volvox carteri f. nagariensis | reverse complement strand
GAGTGTATGTGTGTGTATGTGTGTGCGCCTGTACGTGTGTGTGTGTGTGTCCATGTGTGTGCCTGTGTGTGTGTGTGTATGTGTGTGTGTGCCTTTCTGTGTGTGCCTCTGTGTGTGTGTGTGTGTTTTATGGGCAGGTAAAACGCCTGTGCGGCCGGAGCCGTGGGGGCCTGAGGGGGATGGCTTTGTGGATTTGTTGCGCCGCTTTGTTTGGGGAGGATGTGGTGTATGATGAGTATGGAAGAGGATTAACCCCCGCCAGCCAATACATAAAAATAAACATAAAAATATTATATAAAAAAATGAAACGGGAACAAAACAAAAATAATTAAGTCGTCTCAGCCTCTTTTTGACGCATTTTTATGAAGTTGATTATATGGAAGAGGTTGAAACAGCTGCCCTGGGGGCTGTTGAAGCATTTGCCGGTGGTGCTGAATATCGCCCAACAGCCACCTGAACCTGACCCTCGGGGTAACCCCCCCCACACACACACACCACCTTTTTAACGGCCACGACCTCCTTTCCCTTCCCGGCCATTCTTTACGACATTCATTTGTGGCGCCGCTGTAACTGCCAACGACCAACCGTCAACAGACTTACGAGTCCGCGCGGTCGCTGGCGCAGCATCTGGGCAAGAGCGTGTGCGTGTCAATGGACCGGCCGGTGGGTTGGTTGTTGGTTGATTGTTGGGAGCGATTGGTTGTTGTGTAAGTTCGTTCGTTATGCACCGGCTACGCGGCCCGTGTGCTCTGGGGGGTCTTTCTTCCGTTTGCGCCGAAATGACACTGACGGCAGTAAAGGGTGTGGGGGGAAAGACGGTGTGTGGGGGTGTGGGGGGATGGTGTGTGTGTGGGGGGGGGATGGGGTGTGGGTGGGTGGGGTGTGGGTGTGGGTGTGGGTGTGTGGGTGGTGTGGGGGGCGGCCGAGGGATGTGTAAGGGGCCCGGGGCCGCGGAAGAGCTAATTGGTTGGTTGGTTGGTAGTTTGTACGTGTTGTCCGGCGGTTAATCTTTTGTTGCTTGCACGTCTGTCAGACATGATTTCCCTTCCCCCATCCACCACCCACCCACCGACCCTGCCTTTTCTCCCTTATTCCCTTATTCCCTCCCCCCTGCCCCTTCCCACCTTCCTTCCCTGCACACACACACACACACACACACACACACACACACACACACACCTAAACAGGGTTTCCTGGTGTATCGTCTGTTGATGCCCCTCATCAACGAGGCGTTCTTCCTGCTCAGTGAGGGTGTGGGTACGGCAGAGGACATCGACCGGTCCATGCGGCTGGGAACCAACATGCAGTCTGGACCGCTAAGGACGGCGGACAACATCGGTGAGGGCGGGGAGGGAAGGGGGGGAGGGGGGGAGGGAAGCGAGGAAGGAGGGAAGGAGGGGAGGAAGGAGGGGAGGAAGGAGGGGAGGAGGGAAGCGAGGAGGGAAGCGAGGAGGGAAGCGAGGAGGGAGGGGAGGAGGGAAGCGAGGAGGGCGGGCCTGGTTTCCTTCCCCCTCCCCCCCTCGCCTCACTCTCCCCTGAAGCGAACCTTTGCTTTTCTGCACCACCACATCACATGTGCATATCCTCCCCCACCCCCCAAGCATCTGCTGGCCTCCCCTCCCCCCCCCGTCTACCTCCACCGCATTCGGTCGTTATCTCTCTAGCTTACAGTAATCTGTCTGGTTCCCGAAGTCCGCGTGGTGACGCCCCTTCCCTCCCTCCCTCCCTCCCTCGTGTGTGGTTCGTCTTTCCCTCCCTCCCTCCCCCCCCTCCTGGCCATATGTGGCCCCGACCCACGCACTGTTTTTTGTTTTCTGTTTTTGTTTTTGTTTCTTATTATTACTTCCCATTTTTGCTTTCACCCTGTTTTGCCTTCACCCTGTTCTGCCGGCGTATACGCCGTCCAACGCGTCATCCCGTCCCATGCGTCATCCCGTCCGATGCGTCACTAGGTCATCTCGTACGACACCACCTGTGTCGTCCTACGCCGCCTTTGCAATTCTTTATTACTTCCTGACTTTTCTTCCATTTTCATATAGTTTCTTTAGGTTTTCTCATTCCAGCTTCCCCGGTCAGCAAGTTTTATACGCCTTTTCAGCAGCATCTGCATGAGTTTTTGTTTTTTTCGTTCGCTGCTCACGAATTTGCCACCTCTCTGCCTCGCATGGC
>NW_003308391.1:0-4098 GCF_000143455.1 Volvox carteri f. nagariensis | reverse complement strand
ATTCACACGCACGCGCGTCGTTTGCTCTTCCCCCNCTCTTACACAAACATACATAAACATACATAAACATACATACATACATACATACATACATACATACATACATACATACATACATACATACATACATACATACATACATACATACATACATACATACATACATACATACATTCAACATATAGCATACAGTTACCCATGTTCCCAAACCCCCATCCCTAAAACCATCAAAACCCTAACCCTTCCAAAACCCTAAAACCCCCGGGGTCCATGGCGCGTCCCCGCCGCTGTACGACAGCCACGTACCGCTACCCCGGGCAGCAACAGCAGCAATAGCAGCGGCATACGATTGACGAGCAGTAGCAGGAGCGGCAGGAGCGGGAGCGGCAGTATCGGTGCGACAGGCGACAGGGGGGTGTTGGTAATCGCCGAGGAAGGGGAGGAGGGGAGCGGGGGTGAGGGGGAGGGGGGTGTTGGGACCCGCCGAAACTCACCTTCTTAACCTCTTCTGGACTACTCCGAGAGTGAGGAGAGGTAGTAGTAGTAGTAGGAGTAGTAGTAGTAGTAGTAGGAGGAGGAGGAGGAGGAGGTTTAGGGCCAAGGATACAAGAAGGGCCCAGAACGTGTGTGGTGGTGTTGCGTTGACTCGTGTGTTTTTGTTCATTTCGGGGAGTTCACGTTCCCGGGCCGGGGTGTCATGTTCTCCGCTCTCCTGCAGTCGCAGCCGCCTTCTTCGTATTTATCTATAGGAATGTGTTTACATGTGTATGTATGTCCAAAAGCCAGCAGTTCTACCTACCTCATGTCACATGTTTAAGTCACTGGCGAAGCTCGCGAATTGTGACAGTTCGATGTGGCCTTGGGGTCCGATTGTCATAATGGCGGAAGATATAATATATAGGTAACTTCATCGGACAATCATAGACTATGGCGGTACTACTAATGGCGGTACTGGACGGAGGTGGTGTTATCAATCAGTATCGCTTGGTGCGAGGTGCCGCTTTACACCTGCTGGTCGATCTTGTCAACGCAACGAGCCAAATAAATTAGAACAATGGGATGAGCCTTCCCCTTTCTAGAGATTTGATGACGAGCGGTATGAGGTATGCATGCGTGTGTGTGTGTTACATGGTTGGGGGGTGCGTGACCCGATTACCTGTAAAACTCTACCCATACGAGCCGAAGGCCCAAGGGCAAAATATGTATATGCCTAAAAGAGAACAGGAAACACCGCACATCAGCCCAGACTGGCGTCCAAAGGGGGTAACTGAGTTTCGGTGAGCCCACATACGTTCCAACATCCTCGCAAGACGCACTGGTTCCCATTTCATGGCCTCCAATATGCTCTGTTGATGATCGAATCCCTCTTCAGCACGAATATCATTATAGGCTGGGCATTCCAATAACACGTGTTTTTCATCCTCTATTCGGCTATTAGTACCACAACAGCGGCAAAACCGCTGCCCCCTGGGGACATGGTACCTCCTTTCCACGCACTAAAAGGCCGTTCTGGCCCGTATACCAAGCCCAGATAGCGAGCGCTATCTTTGGCAGGTATTACCTGGCCTGATAGCCGTAACTGTTGACATCTCTCGCTAAGTTCCGACTGGGTGGCATCACATGCAAAAACAAGCCTTTCACACTTTGAGACATTTGGTCGCATCCCAAAGGCTTCGCAAAACAAGTCCACAAGATGTAGCAACTCAGACATTCGCTCTAGTGACGTCGATAGCAGACAAACATCGTCTGCATACAACAGGCGGGCGGCTGGCAGAAGTTAAGGCCTGACTTCTGCTCCCGGTCGACCCGGGTTCAAATCCGCCTGCCGACCTCTCGAGTGTTCGAGAGGTGGTGAAATGGGAGGTGGCCCCCCATCTTGTGGACGGTGTAGGACGTGATAAAATCAATTCGTGAGCTGACCAGGAACTAAGTTGAGGCGCCGTTGATTCGCAAGATTTGGTTGGATGCTGGTGGTGAGTTGCCAAATTCAAAGAGTACACTCTGAAGTCAGATGGGGTGAATGGCTTAGGGTGCCCCTCTAGCAGGGGAGAGCAGGGAATTGCCTCGGGAAGGAGGCCACTGGTGAAGCTGTACCACCCTATAACAACATCAACAGTATGGAGACGCGCTTGCTGTCCACAAGGGGTGTGTCATGCTTACGCACTCCAGCTTCTACAAGGTCATGAGTATCAATCAGATCAGCTAGTGTCTCAATGAAGAGTCCAAACAACTCCGTAGATAGAGGAGACCCTTGCTTCACTCCTTGCTTAGACTCAAACTCTCCCCCCACTTTCTCATTTACCTTAATCATCATGGACACCTTCTCGTACGCTTTCCTCAGAGCATCTAGCATGGGGTCGCTAATCCCCCTCTCCTGCAACCGAAGCCACATGTGCTCGCGAGGCACCCTATCAAAGGCCTTCTCAAAGTCTATCTGTACGGCTGCCCCGCGATCCGATGCCGCCTGACCAGGTGTTGCTTGACAAAGAGGTGATGAGCGGTGCCAAACCCCCGCCTGAAACCCGCTTGGCATGGGTGCCGCAGGTCCAGTATTTTCCCAGCACGTACAAGACGGTTAAGAATCACTGACGCATAGCACTTCGCAAGTGCTCCTCCAACTGCAATACCCCGATAATTTCCTGCCACCAACGGGTCTTCGAAATTGGGGACACCACCGTTTTGGTAAACTGCTGTGGGAAGTCACCAGTTGCCCTGATGTGCTCTAACGACACGTGCAGCACTGGGACGATACAGTTCACCTCCGTTCCCTGCCTGCCCTGCTCATCCACCCGTGGGAGGCGTGCATAACGGTAACATTCCGATGGTATGGCCTCGAGCCCATGAGCCTTTCCGTTTGGTAACCTACCGACAGCACGCGCTACCTCCTCCAAGGTGAAAGGCTCATCCAGGATGCTAGCTGCCCGTGCCCCCCTTTGCGTAACAGCCCGACATGCTTGCCAAGCACCCTCTCCCAAAGGGGCCCCAAAAAAGGAGATTTGGTTAAGAAAAGCCGATGTGCACCTTCAACACCCGTCTCCCCAACTCCTACGTTTAACAAGGTGGCAAAGTGATCCCGAAATGTTATTTATTGGTCGGTTGTGTGTGCCGCAGCTGCTAGCAAACATCGGTTGTGGAGCATGTCCGTAACTCGCCGCACCTGCCGCAGTTTCTACTAAGTGACAGAGTTCGCTTTTCCTCCCCAAGCAAACCCAAGTAAATCCAACATGGCCAGGGTAGACTACAACAAACACAGTCCTTATGATAATATGTCCCTTCGTGGCAGTGTATCCCTTCATCGGGTGTAAGTAAGACCTGGTAAGACTTGCACTACTTGCAGGACAGGGTGACTCCCAAGTCACGATGACGCAGAGGACGAGCTGTTCATGGCCTGCTCGCATTACAGATGCGCAACTCTTTTTTCATTTCATAGGTAGTAGTACGTAGCTTGTGCGCTCCGGTTCCATCCATCGGTGTCAGCAGCACTGCCAGCGCACTTGCGGGTTTCGGGTGCAGCAGCAGCAGCACCGATGTTCCTGTCTTTCTTTGCACCGTAGCATCGTAAAAACCCTAAAACCCTTGAGCTATTATGTTTTGAGTCTGGCAGCTATTGTTGGCAGCCGGTTTTAGGAGACGGTGTGCAAATAGGTGTCGTCGTCAGATTCCTTATCATGATGATATGGCTTTGCCCCGGTTTATGCCGAGCCTGTACAGCACTTTCTTATTTACCTAGTTTGCCGCTGACTGTACGGATCCAGCTATGTTTACATGGCGCATTATCGCTGCCATTTTAACGCCCCTTTCAGAGGCATATGAGCTTTAGCTGGGGGTTTACAAGTCGCAAGCTTTTTCCGGGTACGCTGGCCTTTGTGAATCACTGACTGCCATCGTTCGCAAATCTTAGCCTTCGTTAGGAGCTAAGCCGTGCTTTCACCTGGACGAATTCGCACGATTACAAAGTGATTGAATACGTATCATGGAGACATAGTATAGAGCTCCCTGCCTAGGTGCCCATCATGCAGTATTTTCTCAACTTGCGTAATACCTATGTAATGCCTATGTTGACGATGCTTCCAGAAACTTCCCGTGCTTTCGGAGCAA
>NW_003308390.1:0-2921 GCF_000143455.1 Volvox carteri f. nagariensis | reverse complement strand
TATCGCTGTGGGGGACCCTTTGTGCAAGTTGTGCGCCGCGCTCATCGCTAGCCGGGTTACAAATTCTGTGAGGAAAACGGAAACTGCGCCGCAAGACAGGCGGGATGTAGGTGTGGCTCTGGAACGGAGAAATCAATTCTCCGTGTTGCCCTGCGCCACCTCATTTCTTAGCATACATTGCCCGGAGACAGACCACTTATCGTGATGCAGATAAACTTCAGTAGGACTTTTGACTCTATTCACCACGAAACACTTTGGTGCATGCACACCTCCAACCTACCTAACTACCTACCTACCTACCTACCTGTCTGCCTACCTGTCTGCCTACCTGTCTGCCTACCTGTCTGCCTGACTGTCTGCCTACCTGTCTGCCTACCTGTCTGCCTACCTGTCTGCCTACCTATGTCTATGGGTGTGTCTGTGTGTGTGTCTGTGTGTGTGTGTGTGTGTGTGTGTAATTGTATGTGTAATTGTGTGTGTTGGAGGGTGGGCACGTCGCAACGCGTCGTGAAGACTCTAGGTAGCTACAAAGATTTTGATATATATATGGTGTTCTGTGTTGATAAACCAACTGTAACCAACACCTTATTTCAGCCCTCCAGCCGCTTTCCCACTGCCGCTACTTAGCTTGGGGCTTTAGACCTCCTCCTCATACCCTCCTTCCTCGGCGAGAGGCTACTTGGCTTCCTCCTCGTCGCCGTCGAGCTGCACTTCCCCTTCTTCTGCCCCCCACATGCGCCACATCACTATGACGACGGGTGATCGCGTTAAGTCCGCGTTAGCTCGCGTTAGTTCGCGTGACGGTGCGAATCTTAGCGTTAGGTGCGAATGAGCATGCTTTTGTAACGCAAAGTGCTAACGCACAACGGCTATGGAAAAGGGGAAATCGGCCCTTCTGGCCAAGTTTTTTAAAAATTTATAATTTTCAGGTTGTAAGGGTTATTTGGAAATAAACTTGCGTCGTTTTGGTCGACTTGAACAATTTATCCGTGCGTATGTTGAAACGCGAAGCATACGCGCATGTGTAGCAAGGCGATACACATGCGATTCCATATTGCGATTCGTGCGTGTGGGGAGACAATGCGTAAAGCAATTCGCGTCCACTCGCACATCAAACGCACACAGTCCGCAAGGCTATTTGCATGCGAATGCATGTTGCGTATCATGCGTATGAAGGCTGATTGTGTAAAGCTTAACGCGGCCTAACACTCACCTTACGCACACATTTCGCAACGCATTTCGCATGCTAATACATGCTGCGTTTCATGCGTATAAAGGCTCATTGCGTAAAGCTTAACGCGGCCTAACACTCGCCAAACGCACACATGTCGCCACGCATTTCGCATGCTAATACATGCTGCGTTTCATGCGTATAAAGGCTCATTGCGTAAAGCTTAACGCAGCCTAACACTTACCAAACGCACACATATCGCAACGCAATTTGCATGCAAACAAATGTTGCGTTTCAAGCGTATGAAGGCTCGTTGCGTCAAGCTTAATGCGGCCTAAGCTAACACACCGGACCAACGCCGGACCAACGATACATCATAACATTTCTAGTTGTTAGAAAGGCGGCGGGGAAAGAAGCATCCATACGCGCACGCAATTAGACCCCCGCCGTGAGATGCGTCGGCGGCTGTGAGGCAGGTGGGGACATGCCTGGAGGCTGAAAGGGCTTCCGGACGCATAAATCGCACCAGGCGCCGTCGTACGCCGGACCAACGATGCATCAAAACATCAACTAGATGCCAGAAAGGCGGCAGGAATATGCAGCATCCATACGCGCACGCAATTAGAACCCCGCCGTGAGATGCGTCGGCGGCTGTGAGGCAGGTGGGGACATGCCTGGAGGCTGAAAGGGCTTCCGGACGCATAAATCGCACCAGGCGCCGTCGTACGCCGGACCAACGATGCATCAAAACATCAACTAGTTACTAGAAAGGCGGCAGGAATAGGAGCATCCATACGCGCACGCAATTAGAACCCCGCCGTGAGATGCGTCGGTGGCTGTGAGGCAGGTGGGGACATGCCTGGAGGCTGAAAGGGCTTCCGGACGCATAAATCACACCAGGCGCCGTCGTACGCCGGACCAACGAAGCATCATAACATTTCTAGTTGTTAGAAAGGCGGCAGGAATAGGAGCATCCATACGGTCACGCAATTAGAACCCCGCCGTGAGATGCGTCGGTGGCTGTGAGGCAGGTGGGGACATGCCTGGAGGCTGAAAGGGCTTCCGGACGCATAAATCGCATCAGGCGCCGTCGTACGCCGGACCAACGACACATCAAAACATTTCTAGTTGTTAGAAAGGCGGCAGGAATAGGAGCATCCATACGCGCACGCAATTAGAACCCCGCCGTGAGATGCGTCGGTGGCTGTGAGGCAGGTGGGGACATGCCTGGAGGCTGAAAGGGCTTCCGGACGCATAAATCGCACCAGGCGCCGTCGTACGCCGGACCAACGAAGCATCATAACATTTCTAGTTGTTAGAAAGGCGGCAGGAATAGGAGCATCCATACGGTCACGCAATTAGAACCCCGCCGTGAGATGCGTCGGTGGCTGTGAGGCAGGTGGGGACATGCCTGGAGGCTGAAAGGGCTTCCGGACGCATAAATCGCATCAGGCGCCGTCGTACGCCGGACCAACGACACATCAAAACATTTCTAGTTGTTAGAAAGGCGGCGGGGAAAGAAGCATCCATACGCGCACGCAATTAGAACCCCGCCGTGAGATGCGTCGGTGGCTGTGAGGCAGGTGGGGACATGCCTGGAGGCTGAAAGGGCTTCCGGACGCATAAATCGCATCAGGCGCCGTCGTACGCCGGACCAACGACACATCAAAACATTTCTAGTTGTTAGAAAGNGCGGCGGGGAAAGAAGCATCCATACGCGCACGCAATTAGAACCCCGCCGTGAGATGCT